>NW_025535496.1:0-95523 GCF_020615455.1 Coregonus clupeaformis | reverse complement strand
CAGGCCTGTCCAGTCTGTGTACAATATGTCACACAGCAGAGTGACCTGTCTCTCCAGGTAGAGGGACCTAGGTTCTCAATGTAGCCACGGGCAGAGCTGTGAAACATACAAATATTAAACAAATGCACCATATTTCTTCAACTATTACATGAAATGAGAATGAGAAAAATTGAGGAATCCTGGAAAGACATTGACATCAGTCTTTACCTACGTCTTTTTTATTTAATAATAATAATATATAATATGCCATTTGTAGACGCTTTTATCCAAAAGCGACTTACAGTCATGCGTGCATACATTTTTGTGTATGGGTGGTCCGGGGATCGAACCCACTATTATTTGAACCATGTGTGTATTGTATCGAGTTGGAGTGAAGAAATGCAGAAAAATACATTCTGAATATTTACTCCACCTTGAGTGTGTCCACAGATGAATAATGCACTCAACACTGAAACACAGAAATAGCAAGGGGATAGAGAACTGAATATGTGACATTGAGACTGAGAACAATAATTGAGGTAGAAGAGCAGTTTAAAAATACACTGCATGACCAAAAGTATGTGGACACCTGCTCGTCGAACATCTCATTCCAAAATCATGCAGACATTGTGAGTTGGTCCCCCTTTGCTGCTATAACATGCCACTCTTCTGGGAAGAGTGATGTTTGAATTTTGTGCTGCGGGGACCTGCATCCATTCAGCCGCAACAGCATTAGTGAGGGCCGGGCACTAATGTTGGGCGATTAGGCCTGGCTCGCAGTTGGCGTTCCAATTCATCCCAAAAATGTGTTTAATGGGGTTGAGGTCAGGGCTCTGTGCAGGCCATCCGGTTCTTCCACACCAATCTCGACAAAACCATTTCTGTATGGACCTCGCTTTGTGCACAGGGGCATTGTCATGCTGAAACACTACAGGGCCCTTCCCCAAACTGTTGCAACAAAGTTGAACACAGAATCATCTATAATATAATTGAATGCTAAGATTTCCCTTCACTGGAACTAAGGGGCCTAGCTCGATACCATGACCATTATTCCTCCTCCACCCAAAACTTTGCAGTTGGCACTATGCATTCGGGCAGATAGCGTTTCCCTGGTATCCGCCAAACCCGTGATTTGTCCGTCGGACTACCAGATGGTGAAGCGTGATTCACACTCCAGAGAACAGCGTTTCCACTGCTCCAGAGTCCAATGGCTGCGAAGCTTTACACAACTCCAGCGATGCTTGGCATTACGCATGGTGATCTTAGGCTTGTATGGTGCGGCTGCTTGGCCATGGAAACCCATTTTATGAAGCTCCCCTTGGAACAGTTATTTTGCTGACGTTGCTCTCCAGAGGCAACGTCAGCAAAATGTGTGGAACTCGGTAGTGAGTGTTGCAACCTGAGGACAGACAGATTTTACGTAGCACACGCGCTTCAGCACTCGGCGGTCCCATTCTGTGAGCTTGTGTGGCCTACCACTTGGCGGCTGAGCCGTTGTTGCTCCTGAAGGTTTCCACTTCACAAGTAGCAACTTACAGTTGACCGGGGAAGCTCTAGCAGTGCAGAGATTTTATGAACTGACTTGTTGGAAAGTTGGCATCATATTACGCTGCCGCTTGGAAGTCACTGAGCTCTTCAGTAAGGACGTTCTACTGCCAATGTTTGTCTATGGAGATTGCACTGGCTGTGTGCTCGATTTTATACATCTGTCAGCAACAGGTGTGGCTGCAAATAGCTGATTCCACTAATTTGAAGTGGTATCCACATACTTTTGTATATGATAGTATATACAGTGCCTTGCAAAAGTATTCGCCCGTTGTTGGGTTTTCCTATTTTGTTGCATTTACAACCTGTAATCTGGATTTTTATTTGGATTCCATGTAATGGGCATACACAAAAATAGTCCAATTTGGGTGAAGTGAAATTTAAAAATGTACTTCTTTCCAAAAAATTCTACAAAATAAATAACAGAAAGTCGTGCGTGCAGTATGTATTCACCCCCTTTGTATGAAGCCCCTAAATAAGATCTGGTTCAACCAATTACTTTCAGAAGTCAGCATAATTAGTTAAACAAAGTCCACCTGTGTGCAATCTAAGTGTCACATGATCTGTCACATGATCTCAGTGTATATATACACCTGTTCTGAAAGGCCCCAGAGTCTGCAACACCACCAAGTAAGCGGCACCATGGGGAGACCAAGGAGCTCTCCAAACAGGTAATGGACAAAGCTGCAAAGCTCCATAGCGGAGATTGGAATATCTGTCCATATGGACCACTTTTAAGCCATACACTCCCGCAGAGCTGGGCTTCTGGAAGAGTGGCCAGAGAAAAGCCATTTGTTAAAGGTAAAAAATAAGCAAACACATTTGGTGTTCGCCAAAAGGCATCATGGGAGACTCCCAAACATATGGAAGAAGGTACTCTGGTCAGATGAGACTAAAGATTGAGCTTTTTGGCCATCAAGAAAACGCTATGTCTGGCACAAACCCAGCACCTCATCACCCGAGAACCCGCATCCCCACAGTGAAGCATGGTGGTCAGCAGCATCATGCTGTGGGGATGTTTTTTCATTGGCAGGGACTGGGAAACTGGTCAGAATTGAAGGAATGATGGATGGCACTAAATACAGTTAAATTCTTGAGGGACACCTTGTTTTTCTTCCAGAGATTTGAGACTGGGATGGAGGTTCACCTTCCAGCAGGACAATGACCCTAAGCATACTACAAAGCAATGCTTGAGTGGTTTCCCAAGGGGAAACATTTAAATGTCTTGGACTGAGTCAAAAGCCCAGACCTCAGTCCAATTGAGAATCTGTGGTATGACTTAAAGATTGCTGTTCACCAAGGCGGAACCCATCCAACTTGAAGGAGCTGAAGCAGTTTTGCCTTGAAGAATGGGCAAAAAACCCAGTGGCTAGGAGTGTCCAATGCTTATAGAGACATACCCAAGAGACTTCGGCAGCTGTAATTCCTTTGCAAAAGGTGACTCTACAGAGTATTGACTTTAGGGGTTGAATAGTTATCTGCACGCTAAGTTTTCAGTTTTTGGTCTTGTTTGTTTCACACCCCAAAATTATTTTGCATCTTCAAAGTGGTGGGCATGTTGTGTAAATCAAATGATACAAACCCCCAAAATTAATTTAAATTCCAGTTTGTAAGGCAACAAAATAGGAAAAAGTGCCAAGGGGGGTGAATACTTTCGATAACCACTGTGTCTGTTATAAAACTATAGATTCCTAATGTTTCTTAGACTCATATACAACCTGATTTAAAAGCTGCAATAACCAACAACTCCAACACTCGCACTTGACTTTGCTCCTCTTACTAGCTCTGACTTTGCTGATAGTTACTTTACTGAGGAAAAATGTACTGTGATATGTGGTTGTCCCATCTAGCTATCTCAAGATGAATGCATTAACTGTAAGTCACCCTGTATAAGAGCATATGTCTAATTGACTAAAATATGAATGTAATTCTCTATAAAGGGTAAACACAGTGTAACCAAACAACATCATCTGTTGCCACATGTATTGTGCATTTATGACATACTTGATATTCTATATATAAATAATATTCCTGGGTCCAATAAAAAGACATGGTTGGCTAACAACATCCATAAATACAGATAAATAGCATTAATCATAATGTAATACTCACGAGAGCAGCTTTATAAAGTGAAGTGTGCTCCATTCTGAGCCTCTGGTAAGGGACTGCAAAGACACCAGCTGCTTTCTCCGGACTGGACCCCAGCAGTTCCTGTGGCTGTGACACAAATTGGGCTTTGTCAGAATTAGAAAGCTACAGATCCTTTAAGAGAAACAGAGTAAATGAGCATCTGATGTGTCATGTTCATCTTGACGCTCAACTTCCTCCGTTCTGTAAAAGGAGTGGACACATCAACACTGGGTCTTACTGTAGGTGGAAGAGATAACTAATGAAACTAATGTAACCATCTAAGTATTGGGCTACAAGAAAGCCTACAATAAGAGTCAAATTATGTCATTATGAAATGTATTATTATAATAAATTATTTGATTATATATTATGTTATTAGATTAACGAAAATAATGCTTGCTCTATTTAACCATCTATCATGAATGATACAGATGCCGTAGACCTTAATTTGACCACCCTGTTTTTTGCAGGAAAGAAACTTGTGTATTCAAGGTTTAAAACCGTGGTCCTCTGTAGCTCAATTGGTAGAGCATGGCACTTGTAACGCCAGGGTAGTGGGTTTGATCCCCGGGACCACCCATACGTAAAGATGTATGCACACATGACTGTAAGTCGCTTTGAATAAAAGCGTCTGCTAAAATGACATATTATTATTATTAAAAAAGGCTCCTAAAGTTTGTAATTTTCTCTATAAAATGTGAATATTGATTTGCCGGTGAGATGAGGGCAGTGAAAGAGTAGGCCCTAAATGTAGAGTAATCCAAGAAAGAAGACGGCAGGCGGCCAGCACGTTGCAATAAACTTTAGTGAACAATTAACAGAATATATTTACAAAATAATACATATAGGAGCAGGAAAATAGACATCAGGACTGCACAACGCAACGTGTTTAGACTACTGTAGTCCACAGGAGGTTGGTGTCACCTTAATTGGGGAGGACGGGCTTGTGGTAATAGCTGGAGGGAATTAGTGGAATGGTATTAAATACATGACATTCCATTTGCTCCATTCCAGACATTATTATGAGCCGTCCTCCACTCAGCTAAGCCTCCAGTCTTCCTTGGTTGATTTGCCATAACAAAAAAAATGCCAGCAAACTGGCTCAAATTAAGATCCTACATCTGTACTTAACTTGACATAGAACATTTAATAGTCCTTGTGTTAGTCCTGTTGTCTCTATGTAAGATGATAGACACACTAACTGCAGCCAGCTAGAATCCTACCACAGTAAATTATACAGGCCATGTTTAAAAGAGCATGATAAGCCAATTGTCTTGGTACTGCCTTTAGAGATGGTAACAGTATGATACAGAATCGAGTATGAATAAAGTACATTGAACGGATTGCTAGTTTACCACATATTCAAATGAAGAGGAAAATAGGAACTGAATGTATGAAGTTCGATGATTACCCACTTATTCAGCATTCTCCTGGGACGTATGTGTGTGTGTGTGTGTGTGTGTGTGTCGTGTGTACATGAATGCATTGTGTTTGTGAGGGACTGTTCCTACTCCTCCCAACATCAGTAACCTTGCTTGTTTTGTCATGTGTTGATAACATATTTGTTATACTGTATTATGAGGCTATGGTATGAGGCTTACTTTTTTGGCCTTGGTAGGTCTATTTGATTTTCATTACAGTTTTGTTATGTTTTGTTGCTGTGTGTTTGTTGTGTAGCTGAGTCATCAGTGATATGTTATTATGTTGTGTAGTTGAGTCATCAGTGATGTGTTGTGTAGTTGAGTCGTCAGTGATGTGTTGTGTAGTTGAGTCGTCAGTGTTGTGTTGTGTAGCTGAGTGATCAGTGATGTGTAATGAGTCATCAGTGATATGTTGTTGTGTTTTGTAGCTGAGTCATCAGTGATATGTTATTGTGTTGTGTAGCTGAGTCATCAGTGATGTGTGTTGTGTAGTTGAGTCGTCAGTGATGTGTTGTGTAGTTGAGTCGTCAGTGTTGTGTTGTGTAGCTGCGGGTGGGCTGCTCCCCGGGGTCAGGTGACCAACACAGATGAGACAGGTCAGGTGAGGATCTACAGCCAATCAGTGATCAGAACCCTGCAGACACACCTCTTGAAATATTCATGTCAGTGTCGCTCCCATTATGTTTCTGTGGTCTTACAGCGTGCTCTACCTCGCTCTCTCCTACATATATCCCCTCTCTGGACCTCTGGCAGTCTCTATGGGGTTGCCACAGTGTTCAATTCTCGGGCCGACTCTATTCTCTGTGTATATCAATGATGTCGCTCTTGCTGCTGGTGACTCTCAGATCCACCTCTACGCAGACGACACCATTTCGTGTACATATGGCCCTTCATTGGACACTGAGTTAACAAACCTCCAAACGAGCTTCAATGCCATACAACACTCCTCCTGTAGCCTCCAACTGCTCTTAAACGCTAGTAAAACTAAATGCATGCTCTTCAATCGAACGCTGCTTGCACCCACCTGCCCGACTAGAATCACTACTCTCGGCGGGTCTTACTTAGAATATGTGGACAACTACAAATACCTAGGTGTCTGGTTAGACCGTAAAAAAACTCTCCTTCCAGACTCTCATATTAAGCTAGGCAAATCCCCACCTTATCTTAGCTCACTGGTCACCAGAAGTAGCAACACCCACCTGTAGTATGCGCTCCAGCAGGTATATCTCACTGGTCATCCCCCAAAGCCAACACCTCCTTTGGCCGCTTCATTCCTTCCAGTTCTCTGCTGCCAATGACTGGAACGAACTGAAAAATCTCTGAAGCTGGAGACACTTATCTCCCCCTCACTAACCTTCAAGCATCAGTTGTTCAGAGCAGCTTACCCGATCACTGCACCTGTACACAGCCCATTTATAATGTAGCCCACCCAACTACCTCATCCCCATATTGTTATTTATTTTGCTCCTTTGCACCCCCAGTATCTCTATTTGCACATCATCTTCTGCACATCTATCATTCCAGTGTTAATACTAAATTGAAATTATTTAGCACTATGTCCTATTTATTGCCTTACCTCCATAACTTACTACACTTGCACACACCGTATAGTAGATTTTTCTATTGCGTTGTTGACTGTACGTTTTGTTTATCCCATATGTAACTCTGTGTTGTTGCTGTTTTTTATCGCACTGCTTTGCTTTTATCTTGGCCAGGTCGCAGTTGTAAATGAGAACTTGTTCTCAACTGGCTTACCTGGTTAAATAAAGGTAAAATAAAAATAAATACCCATATCTCGTTTCTTCACTTCGTTCACCCTTCTCTCTCATTTATCCTCCTTCTCTTTAACTCTCTCCCTCTCGCTCCTTTCTCTCCCCATCTCTGTCTCTCTCAACCCCCTCCCCCTCCCTCTCCCAGGATGTAGGTCCTAGGGTCTGTCCTCTCACTGGGGAGTCCAGGGTGCTGCAGGGTTCCATCATGGCTGCTGTCCTGCGAGAGCCAGCTGTGGTCGATGGGTCGACCCGGTCACCCTGGCTCCCCCCAGGACACAGACTGGTACCTCTTTCAACCACTGCTGAGCACAGAGCCTGGTGTTGGGAGAGGATAAGGGATATATTATTTGTGCCAGTACATTGTTATGGTTTATAACAACTTTCATAAATGAACCAAACAGATACGGTAGTTAGAATATCTGTAAAAGATGAGGAGTGTGGTATAGTAGGAGTTATCTTTGTGTACCTGCTTAGTGGTCATAGTGATTTAGTGGGTGCATCTTTGTTGGTGAGGGGAGAAATGTTTGGATCACTGTCCACCTGCCATGACATCTCCTCCTCTTTCTTCTGGACGGGGCAGGTTGTGTATTCTGACACAGGGAGCCTGGGACTGAGGGGAGAGTGAAATGTAAGTAGGGGAGAGTGAGATGTGAGTTTAAGTGAATATCCCACTCTTAACCATCCTTGTGTTCTGTCGACTTGTGTTCTCTGTCTGACTTGTTCGTTCTCTGTCTGACTTGTGGTCTCTGTGGTTTAGGGTGTCATTATCTCCACCTCCACAAGGGGGAGAGTGCCAGACTGACCCATTCCTGGATGGTGTCCATTTGTAAACCTCAGATATACATGGTGAATCTTCTGCTCTTCTTCACTTATTTGACTTTTATCGTATGCTCTGTTCTCCATGACAAAAACACTACTTCAAACACGCTTCCTTCTATTCACTTTCTCTACCTTTAACATTCAATCCCATTTACTCCTCTTTCTCTTCCCTTACTCTTCTCGACTGTGTTTTCCTGTAGAGTGAGTGCTGGAAAAGGGAGAATGAGGAGAGAGATACTGTGACAGAGGACTGGAGGTAGAGATGTACTGTTTAGACAGCCACTACTTCTTCTCTAACCTGAGCAGAGAGGCCAGTGTGTGTGGTGTGTGTTTAATGTTTCTGTGCAGCATATTTTGTGGAAAAGTGTATGGAAAGTGACACCTACCCATTATTTTAGTTTCTCTCCACTCCCTCTCTGTCATTATGCATCCCTCTGTCAGTAGCTCTTAGTGGGCGCTGCTGCAGGTACTGGGCTGAACAGGTACCAGGGAACAGTGTCTGGCTCTGACTGGATGGGACTGCCCAGTAGGAGGTGCCATTGAGGTCACTTTGAGTTTGATGAGCTTGAATGACTCTATTACCCAATACCTCTCCACATACAACCTTTCTAACCTGATTCTATTCTATTTCTGTTCTTTCATTCAATTATTCATTAATTCATTCATCCAGGTGACATGTTACAGGGTTTAGTGTTCTGTCCTGACAAGAGGTTGTGTTATTATCCTGACATCGATCCGACCGCCAACAACAACCATGTCCCTCACTCTCCAGCTGCCTCTACTACAGACCCAGTGATCACTGAGAAGTGAGTATAGCTTAGTAGGAAGTGGAGTTACAGGATCTGTCTCTTACTTACAGAACAATACATCTTTTGCAATGTAATACATATATTCAGTATAAATAAAGTGTTTCTTCTCATCTCTCCTTCTGTGATTCCCCTTGTAGCTCAGTTGGTAGAGCATGGCGTTTGCAACGCCAGGGTTGTGGGGTTCGATTCCCCACGGGGAGCCAGTATGAAAATAAATAAATAAATGTATGCACTCACTAACTGTAAGTCGCTCTGGATAAGAGCGTCTGCTAAATGACTAAAATGTAAATGTACAGGAGAAAACGACCGAGCTTGACGTTGGGCCCGGCCCCACCCTCTCCAGTACCAAGGGTCAGTACAGACCCCAATGTGTCTTCATTCCTGGGGGTCACGGTTGCTGTCTGTCTCCTGGCTGCTCTGATGGTGGCCTACAGGTGGTACCGCTCCTCCAGAATCAGGGTGTAGTGCTGCACCTGAGGCTCCCATTGTTCTGCAGTTGCTCTCCACCCAATGTGATTCAAACGACTGCTGATGGAAACTTGCGTGTCCAATGGCACAGTCTTGTAAATGGTTTCTTTATCAAGTAGGTGCTGTTTGTACATTATTTAAATGAGGGGGAAATCGACTATTCATTAACTATGATTATGATGGCGCCGGAGGGGTGGCTGCCGTTTATGGACTCTTAACCAACTGTGCTATTTTGTGTGTTTTTTTTTCCGCATTGTTTGTAACTTATTTTGTACATAATGTTGCTGCTACCATCTCTTATGACTGAAAAGAGCTCGGACAACAGAACAAAGCGATTACTCACCTGAACTGTATGTATAATGTTTCTTTAATGAGTCGGACGAGAGGGGATTTGCTCCAGACACCCGACAGGGCCTCATCCCCGTCAATATTCACAGTAGAAAGAAAATGAGATAACGCGGAAGGAGAGATCAGGGTGCTTGGTAAGAGCCGAGCGACGAGTGGCTAATCTGCCTTTGCCATCGATACTATTGGCCAATTTACAATCGCTTGATAATAAAATGGACGAACTACAGGCACGAATATCCTACCAACGGGACATTAAAAACTGTAATATCTTATGTTTCACTGAGTAGTGGCTGAAACGATGACATGAATAACATATAGCTGGGGTTATACACTGTATCGGCAGGATAGAACAGCAGGCTCTGGTAAGACAAGGGGTGGCGGTCTATGTATATTTGTAAACAACAGCTGGTGCACGATATCTAAGGAAGTCTCAAGGTTTTTTTCGCCTGAGGAAGAGTATCTCATGATAAGCTGTAGACCACACCATCTACCAAGATAGTTTTCATCTATATTCTTCGTAGCTGCGTCTATTTACCACCACAAACCGATGCTAGCACTAAGACCGCACTCAATGAACTGTATATGGCCATAAGCAAACAGGAAAACGCTCATCCAGAGGCGGCGCTCCTAGTGGCCGGGGACTTTAATGCAGGGAAACTTAAATCCGTTTTACCTCATTTCTATCAGCATGTTAAATGTGCAACCAGAGGGAAAGAAACTCTAGACCACCTTTACTCCACACAGAGACGCGTACAAAGCACTCCCTCAGCCTCCATTTGGAAAATTGGACCATAATTCTATCCTTCTGATTCCTGCTTACAAGCAAAGCTAAAGCAGGAAGCACCAGTGACTCGGTCAATAAAAAAGGTGGTCAGATGAAGCAGATGCTAAGCTACAGGACTGTTTTGCTAACACAGACTGGAATATGTTCGGGAATCTTCCGATGGCATTGAGGAGTACACCACATCAGTCACTGGCTTCATCAATAAGTGCATTGATGATGTCGTCCCCACAGTGACCGTACGTACATACCCCAACCAGATGCCATGGATTACAGGCAACATCTGCACTGAGCTAAAGGGTAGAGCTGCCGCTTTCAAGGAGCGGGACTCTAACCCGGAAGCTTATAAGAAATCCCGCTATGCCCTCCGAAGAACCTAAGATCGGATTGTACTACACCGGCTCCGACGCTCGTCAGATGTGGCAGGGCTTGCAAACTATTACAGACTACAAAGGGAAGCACAGCCGCGAGCTGCCCAGTGACACGAGCCTACTAGACAAGCTAAATTGCTTCTATGCTCGCCCTGTAAGTAACACTGAAACATGCATGAGAGCATCAGCTGTTCCGGATGACTGTGTGATCACGCTCTCCGTAGCCGATGTATGTAAGACCTTTAAACAGGTCATCATTCACAAGGCCGCAGGGCCAGATGGATTACCAGGACGTGTACTCGAGCATGCGCTGACCAACTGGCAAGTGTCTTCACTGACATTTTCAACTTCTCCCTGTCTGGAGTCTGTAATACCAACATGTTTCAAGCAGACCACCATAGTCCCTGTGCCCAAGAACACTAAGGTAATCTGCCTAAATGACTACCGCGCGTAGCACTCACGTCTGTAGCCATGAAGTGCTTTGAAAGGCTGGTCATAGCTCACATCAACACCATTATCCCATTATCCCAGAAACCTAGACCCATTCCAATTTGCATAGCACCCCAACAGATCCACAGATGATGCAATCTATATTGCGCTCCACAATGCCCTTTCACACCTGGACAAAAGGAACACCTATCTGAGAATGCTATTCATTGACTACAGCTCAGCGTTCAACACCATAGTGCCCTCAAAGCTCATCACTAAGCTATGGACCCTGGGACTAAACACCTCCCTCTGCAACTGGATCCTGGACTTCCTGACGGGCCCCCCAGGTGGTAAGGTGGTAAGGGTAGGTAACAACACATCCGCCACACTGATCCTCATGGGGGCCCCTCAGGTGCGTGCTCAGTCCCCCTCCTGTACTCCCTGTTCACTTTAATAAATCTACTTACATGTACATATTACCCAAATTACCTTGAATAACCGGTGCCCCCGCACATTAACTCGGTACCTGTACCCCCTGTATATAATAATAATATGCCATTTAGCAGATGCTTTTATCCAAAGCGACTTACAGTCATGCGTGCATAAATTTTTACGTATGGGTGGTCCCAGGATCGAACCCACTACCCTGGCGTTACAAGTGCCATGCTCTACCAATTGAGCTATTGTTATTTTTACTGCTGCTCTTTAATTATTTGTTACTTTTATTTCATAAAACTGCATTGTTGGTTAAGGGCTTGTAAGTAAGCATTTCACTGTAAGGTCTACACCTGTTGTGTTCGGCGCAAATAAATGTACAAAAATGTACACTATAACAGCAATGAGCAATGCAAAGTTGAGGTGTTCTATGATCGTCCTCTGGATTTGTTTTTCAACATAGATTTCTCTTTCCATATGCCATAACAATATCCTTCTCTTAGTCTGTTATGGTCTGTTGATAATGTTTATTATCCGTGTGGAGTGAAACATTGTCCTGGTGTGAATGCTTAGGTATTTACTCAGGATGTGGTACAGTACATATCAGGTAGACAGGAAACGTCACAGAGAACTATCTTTGGACACTTCAACAGACAGTTAAACAACAGGAAAAGAAAAAGAGAGAAAATATTTATTGTATTTAAGGTTGAAAAGTAATACGACAAAATGAGTGTTGAAAGGCATAGTGGTACAGTTATAGTTTTTCTACACTTCAGGTGATTTTTCAGCGTAGCTTCTGTGGAAGACTACACTCTTGGGTGACCGGTCACATGATATGAGAAATCAAGCATGATGGAGAGGTGAGAAAGAAGCGATACAACCCACTGGGCACAGATGTCAGTTCAACGTCTAGTTTTGATTTACATTTTATTGAAGTTGTCAAGGAAGATGAATTCAAAGTGAAATTAACAACAATTTGAACCCGTCATTGGATTTAGGTTAAAAGTTGGTTGAAAAAAATACTTTACTGTATGTGTCCTAATGAATGCATTCATAAAGCCTTTATAACAGCTATATAACAAATAATATATGTCATAAGCCGTCATAAATAGCTTTAAATGTTTGAGTAATTAGAACATTTGAATAACTTTTATTTTTCCCATGAAGGGAACTTGAATGTTTTCTTTAACGGCATAAAATGTTCTGAATCTAGTTATAATTAAGCAATACGGCCCGAGGGGTGTGGTATATAGCCAATATACCACGGCTAAGGGCTGTTAGGCACAACCACAAATCCCTGAGGTGCCTTATTGCTATTATAAACTGGGTTACCAACGTAATTAGAACAGTACAAATAAAAGTTTTGTCATACCTGTGGTATACTGTCTGATATACCACGTCTGTCAGCCAATCAGCATTCAGGGCTCGAATCACCCAGTTTATAATGGGTGTTATAGGTGACTGTTCATCCTGTTGTCATATGCTCTAATATCAACAGTTATTAACACCTGCTATTACACAGTCTGCATGACAACTTATGTCAGATGCTGCTTAAGAGTCTATACACCAGATGTTATAACAGTGTTATGTCTTTACCAACCTCTGTGTCACATTATGTAACTAAATAGAATGATGGGCGTCATAACCATGTCAATTGCCCTTATAAAGTATTCATTTGAGGTGTTATAAAACAGTTCTGAATCTGCTGATACCACAGGATGAGTTGAGAGTATCACAAACCTTTACCATTCAAAGGATCTCGAAGAAACATGGGCAAATGGGAGCAAAGATGTACTTAGGATTTTGTTTGTTTTACAAGACAATAAACTGTTTTTTGAGTTCAACAAATTGGACCATATTTTTTATGTTCTAATTACATTGGTAACCAGTTTAACCAGTTTATAATAGCAAATAGGCAACTCGGGGGTTTGTGGTATATGGCCAATATACCACGGCTAAGGGCTGTATCCAGGCACTCTGCGTTGCGTCGTGCATAAGAACAGCCCTTAGCCATGGTATATTGGCCATATACCACACCCTTGGCCTTATTAGTTAAATATACCACTGCTTTCAGCCAATCACCATCCAGGACCCAAACTGCCTGGTTTATAATGTGTTATATAGCTGTTATAAAGGCTTTATGAATGCATTAATAAGGACACTTACAGTAAAGTGTTACCAAATATTTTTGATAAAATGACGTGGGAAAAAATAAGTTGATTCAACCAGTGGGAAGTCGGTGTGTGTGTGTGTGTGTGTGTGTGTGTGTGTGTGTGTGTGATTTATAAAACGGTTTGTTGTCACAAAGATGTTGTGAACCTGTTTATCTTGCTGATAAATATTTGTTAATCTACTCTACATACTAAGTATATTTAATATTTACAGTTATAAGCTACTGCCTCATGTTAGTGAGTTTTTAGTGAGTCTGGGTATGTTGAAAAAACAGATTAAATCAATACTTCCATGTTTCAGGGTTGTGAATTGAGGCAGTACAGCTACTTCGTGTAGCAGGTTAGGAGATCATTTTAGCTAACCTTAACCTATACCCTTTTCCTAACCTTAACGTAAGTCTCCTAACCTGTCACGTTCATTATACTAACTTGCTGCGTAATTCTCCTATCTGTTACGAAAAAGTCAGAATCACATTTCAGGTAACATCTTGTGGTGATGGCACTTCCTGTGTCTGGTGCTGTCCGTGAGAACCTGCTGTCTATCTGTCTGACCACATAGACATAAACACATAGACACAGAACCCCCCTAACTGAAACAACGGCCTTACCAACCATGCAGAGACATTGAAAATAGCCGTCAGAGTCAGACAACCACAAGCCTAGAGTTTTGCTATCAGCAATGTGGTTGAAACTCTGAAATGTTGCCATCCTAGCACTTTTTCTGTAATGTTAAAGAGGAAGTGATGCATGGTGCCAGTACTGACCAGCTTCTAAATTATTTTCTTCAAGATTAAATGGGCATATATTATTAATTTAAAAGTCAAAGAAATGTAGGTACCAATCACATATTGCCCCTTTAACTCACATATTGAGGAGCCCAATAACTCTTAATTTAAAGACTCAATCACACTTACTGACAGTTGTGGCTGATTCGCGTGATGTATTGTTGTCTCTACCTTCTTGCCCTTTGTGCTGTTGTCTGTGCCCAATAGTGTTTGTACCATGTTTTGTGCTACTACCATGTTGTGCTGCTGACGTGTTGCTACCATATTGTTGTCATGTTGTGTTGCTACCATGCTGTGTTGTCATGTGTTGCTGCCATGCTATGTTGTCTTAGGTCTCTCTTTATGTAGTGTTGTGGTGTCTCTCTTGTCGTGATGTGTGTTTTGTCCTATATTTGAATTATTTATTTATTTATTTTTAATCCCCCGTCACCACAGGAGTCATTTTGCCTTTTGTTAGGCCGTCATTGTAAATAAGAATTTGTCCTTAACTGACTTGCCTAGTTAAATAAAGGTTTAAAAAAATAAAATCTAAAAAAACAATTAGGTTGAATGGAGGGCTGGCCAAAGTAGGTTGGTTGTGTGGAAGAATTGACCATAATGACAACATCCATGTACTGTAAAAAAGCACACGTGCTATCTGGTGGATGGAAAAAAAATGATTAAAAAAGCATAATGCAAAGATATTGTCAAAGTGCAGCTCATTAGGAGAAAACATGTATAATACTTATAATATTTTGTGAAATTCATATAGAAATATGTTATTCTATCATCTGAATGACAAAGATAATACATTTCAATACCTTTACAACACAATTTTATACAGTACACAATACAAAGCAGATACAATTGCTGTAGTTGCAGATAAGATCATTTTATCATTAAACCATATTATAAACTGGGTGGTTCCAGCTCTGAATGATTCATGGGTATGACAAAACATTTATTTTTAGTGTTCTAATTTAATTGGTAACCAGTTTATAATAGCAATAAGGCACCCCTGGAGTTTGTGGTATATGGCCAATATACCACGGCTATGGGCTGTATCCAGAAACTCTGTGTTGCGTTGCGCTTAAGAACAGCCATTAGTCATGGTATATTGGCAATATATCACAACCCCTCAGGCCTTATTGCTTAACTAAATCAAATACAGTGGGGGAAAAAAGTATTTAGTTAGCCACCAATTGTGCAAGTTCTCCCACTTAAAAAGATGAGAGAGGCCTGTAATTTTCATCATAGGTACACGTCAACTATGACAGACAAATGTGAGAAAGAATCCAGAAAATCACATTGTAGGATTTTTAATGAATTTATTTGCAAATTATGGTGGAAAATAAGTATTTGGTCAATAACAAAAGTTTCTCAATACTTTGTTATATACCCTTTGTTGGCAATGACACAGGTCAAACGTTTTCTGTAAGTCTTCACAAGGTTTTCACACACTGTTGCTGGTATTTTGGCCCATTCCTCCATGCAGATCTCCTCTAGAGCAGTGATGTTTTGGGGCTGTCGCTGGGCAACACGGACTTTCAACTCCCCTCCAAAGATTTTATATGGGGTTGAGATCTGAAGACTGGCTAGGCCACTCCAGGACCTTGAAATGCTTCTTACGAAGCCACTCCTTCGTTGCCTGGGCAGTGTGTTTGGGATCATTGTCATGCTGAAAGACCCAGCCACGTTTCATCTTCAATGCCCTTTCACTCAAAATCTCACGATACATGGCCCCATTCATTCTTTCCTTTACACGGATCAGTCGTCCTGGTCCCTTTGCAGAAAAACAGCCCCAAAGCATGATGTTTCCACACCCATGCTTCACAGTAGGTATGGTGTTCTTTGGATGCAACTCAGCATTCTTTGTCTTCCAAACACGACGAGTTGAGTTTTTACCAAAAAGTTCTATTTTGGTTTCATCTGATCATATGACATTCTCCCAATCCTCTTCTGGATCATCCAAATGCACTCTAGCAAAATTCAGACAGGCCTGGACATGTACTGTCTTAAGCAGGGGGACAAGTCTGGCACTGCAGGATTTGAGTCCCTGGCGGCGTAGTGTGTTACGGATGGTAGGCTTTGTTACTTTGGTCCCAGCTCTCTGCAGGTCATTCACTAGGTCCCCCCCGTGTGGTTCTGGGATTTTTGCTCACCGTTCTTGTGATCATTTTGACCCCACGGGGTGAGATCTTGCATGGAGCCCCAGATCGAGGGAGATTATCAGTGGTCTTGTATGTCTTCCATTTCCTAATAATTGCTCCCACAGTTGATTTCTTCAAACCAAGCTGCTTACCTATTGCAGATTCAGTCTTCCCAGTCTGGTGCAGGTCTACAATTTTGTTTCTGGTGTCCGTTGACAGCTCTTTGGTCTTGGCCATAGTGGAGTTTGGAGTGTGACTGTTTGAGGTTGTGGACAGGTATCTTTTAAACTGATAACAAGTTCAAACAGGTGCCATTAATACAGGTAACGAGTGGAGGACAGAGGAGCCTCTTAAAGAAGAAGTTACAGGTCTGTGAGAGCCAGAAATCTTGCTTGTTTGTAGGTGACCAAATACTTATTTTCCACCATAATTTGCAAATAAATTCATTAAAAATCCTACGATGTGATTTTCTGGAGAAAAAAAATCTCAATTTGTCTGTCATAGTTGACGTGTACCTATGATGAAAATTACAGGCCTCTCTCATCTTTTTTAAGTGGGAGAACTTGCACAATTGGTGGCTGACAAAATACTTTTTTTCCCCACTATAAATATATATTGGTGTATGTGTGAGTTTTGTTTGTTTGTATGTGCTTGTGTGCGTCAGGCGCACACCTTTCTCTAAAAGTCATTTTGAACACTCTGGGTCTCAGCTGATGGGATATGGCAGTTGAACTAAGCTCATGAGGCAGTTATGTTATATTCTTCAAGAATCATTGGTTGTATTCAGTCACCTCAAAAATGATTTGAACCCTGGATAAACAACACTGAATGAATAAATAGGCAGAGGCTGCAGATCTGAAGTTTTACTGGTAAACGGCATGCCAACCATTTGTTCTCAATCAGTTTTATGGTAATATGCATTTAGATCTTCTTAGTTATGTACAGGGTTGTTTCAAATTATGTACAGTAAGCACATTTTAGAGCAGATGGTGTTAAACTGTAGCATACTGTACCTGTGTTTTGTTTCAATCATAGTGTGTAAGAGGTGTAAGAGCTTGTCTGTGCAGTTTAAGATAGCATGAGGGCTCAACCGTCTAACTGCGGTTGCCACAGCTCACACTATTCTCTGTTCCTTTCTGCAAGTTTCTACACAGCTGAGTTCCTGCAGGTAGTGAAAAACGGGATGTGTCACATCAGTGGTGGTCAGTGCTGTTTATGATGAGGGAGGACAAAAACATTTTTTCATGAGCATGGCCTTATTTCTATTACAGCATATTGGATGACTGTCATTCATATTCCATTCACCCAGTTCAATTCAACATTTGATAGGTTTAGGCTACTACATGTTACTCAAATTTTCCCTATACCCATCATGAGGTTGCTACAACCTAGCCTATGAATAAAAGTTTACAACGTAGGTGCATACAGGTCGAGAGAGTGACTCATGGGTGCATGCAGGTTGACAGACAGTGACAAATGGATAGACAGTGACACATTCAATACCGCCATGCACACTCTTGCATGCATCTAGCTTATCTAAGGTGTAATCATTAGTCCAACAGTTGCAAACAAGAGTTTCTATTGGACAAATTCAGGTATTTTTATCCCTGTTTCGTATGCTTCCGTTTAAGAATTGTTTTTCAACAAAATCTGCGGAATGAACACACCCCTGATCACGCGTAAACACCATGTTGTATTCCTTTTCACTTCTATGCACTCTCCTCCTCTCAACTTTTCCCTTCCTTTGTGGACTTCAATGCACAACACATCAGCTGTATGTGACCAGGCGAAACACATTTTCCAAGCCAACCTATGTCATAACTGCTACACACAGCTTACATTGTTGTCCCCATATTAGCTAAAGTAACGTCCTAGTCAACATAGATAATATAACTAATGCGTTAGTAAACCTGCTACAATCATGCAGTTAGACCGGCGGGCCCCGGTGGCAATAAATAAATAAAACCAAAAACTTACCTTGACTTGGAAGAGTTCAAGTATTTTGTTGAATAGTCATAGCCAGCTAGCTAACATAGCATCCCTCTGTTTGAGCCGGGTGTTTGAGTAGGCTAAACTAGCCATCTGCATTTGCTAGTTAAGTAAGTGAAACTGAAAGTGAAAAAAAGACAATCTGTCTCTCTCTCTCGCTTGCTTCTCCTTAATTTTTGAAGAAATTAATTTGTTTAAAACCGTTCAACTATTGCCTTTCTCACTCTTTGAGTAAATTACTCACCACATTTTATGCACTGCAGTGCTAGCTAGCTGTAGCTTATGCTTTTAGTACTAGATTCATTCTCTGATCCTTTGATTGGGTGGACAACATGTCAGTTCATGCTACAAGAGCTCTGATAGGTTGGAGAACGTTCTCCGGAAGTTTTCATAATTACTGTGTAAGGCTATGGAAGAGGGTGAAAACCAATAGCCTCCTAGGTTTTGTATTGAAGTCAATGTACCAAGAGGAGGACGGAAGCTAGCTGTCCTCCGGCTACACCATGGTGCTACCCTACAGAGTACTGTTGAGGCTACTGTAGACATTCATTGCAAAACAGTGTGTTTTAATCAATTATTTGGTGAAATGTGAATATATTTGGTAAAGTTTTATCTAAAAATTATAACTTTTTTTATGTTTTCAAATTATAATATTTATGAAGTTCACTGAGGAGGATGGTCCTCCCCTTCCTCCTATGACAAGCCTCCACTGTGTCACATACTGTGTTTGCACCCAAATGGCTCTTAGCTGTATGCCCAAACTTAATGACTAAAAAACACGAGACAAGTTTGTATCAGTAATATAACAATAGACAATTCCCTAAGTACAAAACAGCATAGCTAATCAAGATACATTTGTTTTTTATTTTTCATACAATACCAGTCAGAAGTTTGGACACACCTACTCATTCCAGGGTTTAACTTTATTTTTACTATTTTCTAAATTTCTACATCATAGTGAAGACATCAACACTATGAAATAACACATATGGAATCATGTAGTAACCACCCTTTGCCTTGATGACAGCTTTGCACAATCTTGTCATTATTATTCTCTCAGCTAGCTTCATGAGGTAGTCACCTGGACTGCATTTCAATTAACAGGTGTGACTTATTGTGGAATTTCTTTCCTTCTTAATGTGTTTGAGCCAATCAGTTGTGTTGTGACAAGGTAGGGTGGTATACTGAATATAGTCCTATTTGGTAAAAGACCAAGTCCATATTATGGCAAGAACAGCTCAAATAAGCAAAGAGAAACAGTCCATCATTACTTTAAGACATGAAGGTCAGTCAATCCGGAAAATCTCAAGAATTTTGAACGCTTTCTTCAAGTGCAGTCGCAAAAACCATCAAGTGCTATGATTAAACTGGCTCTCGTTAAATATGCCACAGGAAAGGAAGACCCAGAGTTACCTCTGCTGCAGAGGATAAGTTCATTAGAGTTACCAGTCTCAGAAATTGCAGCCCATATAAATGCTTCACAGAGTTCAAGTAACAGACACATCTCAACATCAACTGTTCAGAAGAGACTGCGTGAATCAGGCCTTCATGGTCGAATTGCTGCAAAGAAACCACTACTAAAGGACACCAATAAGAAGAAGACACTTGCTTGGGCCAAGAAACACGAACAATGGACATTAGACCTGTGGAAATCTGTCCTTTGGTCTGATGAGTCCAAATTTGTGATTTTTGGTTCCAACCCGCCTTGTCTTTGTGAGACGCAGAGTAGGTGAATGGATGATCTCTGCATGTTTAGTTCCCACCGTGAAGCGTGGAGGAGGAGGTGTAATGATGTTGGGGTGCTTTGCTCGTGACACTGTCAGTGATTTATTTAGAATTCAAGGCACACTTAACCAGCATGGCTACCACAGCATTCTGCAGCAATACGCCATCCCATCTGGTTTGTGGTTAGTGGGACTATCATTTGTTTTTCAACAGGACAATGACCCAACACACCTCCAGGCTGTGTAAGGACATTTTGACCAAGAAGGAGAGTGATGGAGTGCTGCATCAGATGACCTGGCCTCCACAATCACCTGACCCCAACCCAATTGAGATGGTTTGGGATGAGTTGGACCACAGAGTGAAGGAAAAGCATCCAAGAAGTGTTCAGCATGACATGCTTTCCAGGTGACTACCTTATGAAGCTAGTTGAGAGAATGCCAAGATTGTGCAAAGCTGTCATCAAGGCAAAGGGTGGTTACTACATGGTTCCATATGTGTTATTTCATTGCTTGGATGTCTTCACTATTATTCTACAATGTAGAAAATAGTAAAAATAAAGAAAAACCCTTGAATTAGTAGGTGTGTCCAATCTTTTGACTGGTACTGTGTAGATATATAGATTTTCCACTTTGTGTGTGGTTTGTGGTGTGTTCACTTATGACATTAGATCAGTGTTGGCTGCTAACTTGGCCTTTATCTTAAATAGTTCACTTCTGTGTTGGGAGGCATTGGATCAGCATTCTCGTCGTGTCTCCTGGTAGTACCTTTGTGTAGGGAAGCTAATGATCCATCATGTATGACATTCCTGGGAGTGTGTAAACTTGTATTTTTATTACCATAGCATTTCTGTATGTTCTCTATAGTTATGTACTTGGAAATGTATCAATTTACCAATTCAGCCATTTGGAGGCCACTTGGGTACATTTAGTCAAAGTCGTGAGGGACACCTGTGTGACTTCACACTAAATGTTATGTAGCTCAGTCTGAAACTTTGCACATACACTGTTGCCCTCTTGTAGACAACATATACATTACCTGCAGCGTCCTAACTGAATGTATGGCTTTTCTTTTTAATGTCAAAGTTTTATCTTTTACCAGATCTATTGTGTTATGTTCTCCTACATTAAGTTCATATTTCTACAAACTTCAAAGTGTTTCCTTTCAAATAGTACCAAGAATATGTACATCCTTGCTTCAGGTCCTGAGCTACAGGCAGTTAGATTTGGGTATGTCATTTTAGGCGGAAATTGAAACGAAGGGTCTGATCCTTAAGAGGTTAACATGTATGCAATGCCACCATCATATTGTAACACCAGCACACTGTACTTATGTCTCTCATGTCAAGTTGCACATATGATTTCATAACTGATTTGATTTCTTAAATTTCTTATTGTCTTGCTTCTTGTTACTTTGTTTGCAGTAATGCTCAGTGTATCTGGCTTAGCTGTAGAAGAACGCACATCTGCATGGGTTCACATTGTACGTCACTCTGACGTTTTACAACGTGCCACTCATTCTGACAACCCATTCATACGTAAAGCAGCACACTGTCGCAAACCATAACAACGTACAATACGACGTACAGCACGTCGTACCATACATAACACTTACCTCAAAGTAACACACACACACACACACACACACACACACACACACACACACACACACTAGTAATCTTTAGTTTCTGTGTATTTTCCAGGAGCTTTCTCGATCGTCTTGTTGTCGTATCGAGTGAGTGGTGGTAATTATTGCTGATAAACAAAGGAGTCCGCTTAAGCTGTACCTTGATTAGAAGTCTTTATTCATTATCACAAGCTTACAGCATAAGTTTACAGACTCGCGAGGTCTGGAGAGCAGTGTCCTACAATTCTAATGGCTGCTCTGACCTCTCTTTGTCTAGTCCCTATTTATAAACAATGCAAAAAGATGGGTGGCTCCCTCTTCTGGCCAATCACCAGTCTCCCCTGGGGCGTCACCCTCCAAACGCTACATTTGAAATAAGATCATACACATTCCCTCTTCTGTTCCTCTAAAACAGTCATAATGTTAATACACCACATATTCCCCCCTTCGAGACAAATTAAAAGTCTCGACAACAAAACAGAATAGGATTATGACTAGTAACAATTTATCCTATTGAGTATCTTTAACATTAAACCAAAAAACATTCTCCTCTAGAGTGTAAATACCTTTCTATGAAATATGAACAACTGTTTATGAAGTGTGAATACATTACTATGAATAATGAACAAATCTTTATGGAGTGTAAGAGCGAAAAACTGTCCGGCAACCTTCCATCCATCAATCAAGACAGTAAAATTATCTCACGGTCCCTCTGCCCCAGGCAACCACCTTCGGTACTCCAGATAAACTCATAAACCATGTAAATGCATTTGAAACTATGATGCAATTAAATACACATGTAAGCCCCTGCAAACAAAATCCTATCCAATAAATATCCATTGTAAGGCTGGTCAACCCATTGGACCCTACAGTGAACCTCTCCCTGCCTAAATTCCCTGTCCCTAAACATTCACGAAATAAACAAAAACATCTAAGATCCTCACATGTATTCAATAACATCAAACTAGTGGCGTGGCGAGAAGCTGTCTCCGCACCACGTGCTCTCACCACTGATGTCCCCCAGGGCTCAGTTCTAGGCCCTCTCCTTTTCTCCCTATACACCAAGTCACTTGGCTCTGTCATATCCTCACATGGCCTCTCCTATCATTGCTACGCTGACGATACACAACTAATCTTCTCCTTTCCCCCTTCCTGATAACCAGGTGGCGAATCGCATTTCTGCATGTCTGGCAGACATATCAGTATGGATGACGGATCACCACCTCAAGCTGAACCCTGGCAAGACGGAGCTGCTCTTCCTCCCGGGGAAGGACTGCCCGTTCCATGATCTCGCCATCACGGTTGACAACTCCATTGTGTCCTCCTCCCAGAGTGCGAAGAGCCTTGGCGTGACCCTGGACAACACCCTGTCGTTCTCCGCTAACATCAAGGCGGTGACCCGCTCCTGCAGGTTCATGCTCTACAACATTCGAGAGTACGACCCTGCCTTACAGGAAGCGGCACAGGTCCTAATCCAGGCACTTGTCATCTCCCGTCTGGACTACTGCAACTCGCTGTTGGCTGGCCTCCCTGCCTGTGCCATTAAACCCCTACAACTCATCCAGAATGCCGCAGCCCGTCTGGTGTTCAACCTTCCCAAGTTCTCTCACGTCACCCCCCTCCTCCGCACACTCCACTGGCTTCCAGTTGAAGCTCGCATCCGTTACAAGACCATGGTGCTTGCCTATGGAGCAGTGAGGGGAACGGCACCTCTGTACCTTCGGGCTCTGATCAGTCCCTACACCCAAACGAGGGCATTGCGTTCATCCACCTCTGGCCTGCTGGCTCCCCTACCTCTGCGGAAGCATAGTTCCCGCTCAGCCCAGTCAAAACTGTTCGCTGCTCTGGCACCCCAATGGTGGAACAAGCTCCCTCACGACGCCAGGACAGCGGAGTCACTCACCACCTTCCGGAGACATTTGAAACCCTACCTCTTTAAGGATTACCTGGGATAGGATAAAGTAATCCTTCTACCCCCCCCCCCCCCCCTGGATAAGAGCGTCTGCTAAATGACTAAAATGTAAATGTAATCTCCCCGTAGTCTCCTCTTCCAATGGATTGTTGATGATGGAATCGGCCACACCCTCCTTGTTTCATCTCCTCCAGTCATATTGTCCCTTCATATTGTCGTTGTTTGAGTATGTCAATCTCCATATGTTCCCCCAAATGCTTCTGAAAGAAAAGAAAAAGACCAAACAGTATCTTTTGCAAAACAACACTTTCAAATTGACCATCAATATCAACTAAGAATATAAAAATGATATATAAATGATGTATGAATCACATAAACCCATTCCCCCCTTTGATTCATAAATCATACTACAAATCACACCAATATTGGAGAAAAAAAAAAATGAAAAATTATCAAAACATCAAAAATGATATTTATCCATCAGTTCCACTTGTCCATTTTCATCCAGATCAGGAACAGTCAACACCGGCATCTGAGTGTTGTCTCCAGGCATCACTCTCAACCTATCTCAATATCATAGCTTTCTCAAAGGTCAGTAACAAATTACAAACATCACACAGTGTTATCAAAGCTGCCATTAAATGTAACCCATCACTGCCCCTACTGGCCTACCTGATCTTGCAACCAAGTCTTCTCAGGTCTCCCAAACGCATCCCTTATATTCTTCAATGCATATATAACACTCGTGATATTATCGGAACTATCTGGACTCAAAGTATACCTAATATTATCAATATGATCTTTCCAAATGTTACACCACACCATGGAAAAAGTCCCCCCTTCTCCCTTAGATTTATCCTTCAATGATAGGCTTGAAGACTATGACATGTAGCCATGTCTCTTTTCATCCAATTTCAAATATAGCTTCAGATTTCTGTGTTCGGTGCTACCCCTCTTATAATGGTAGAAACCTCATATGGAAGCTTCAACGTTGACATGTAACAACATCCTGTCTATCCATAATGTAAGAATATATATGCTTTATCACCACAAACCCTCCAAATCTCTAAAATTCCCCATAGTCACATTGTCAGGCAAAAGCTAATCTTTTAACCATCAAAGTCCTGCTGTTCTTACTACCTGGTACATAAAAAGTAACATATTTCTCATTACTACCCTTAAGGTCATGCATACCCAAAGTTATCATATAACATAACAATCTGATATTCCCATAAACATACCCCTTATATCATATGTTTTATTAGAACAAAAACAACTTTTAGCCCTCAATGGTTACACCTCAAATGCTTCAGGGTTTGCTGTTACCTGAGTTTCCTTCCCATCTAACAAATGCACACAAGTTAATTCACTTAACCCAATAACACCTAACCCTAGACTTAAACAAATGTTTTGACAACGACATTATTTTATCTGTTACTGACTGTTGCTGATACCACAGTCATGACAAAGCATAAGATTGACACATACTTGATAGAGGTCGAACGACCGTCTCTAACATGTTTGGTGGTGGAATTCTCACCAGACATGGACCCTCAAGATTCCTCACTGATCTTACAGAATGAGCTGCTGGAACCTGCCCATATATCTCTAATTTTCACAACAGAAGAATCAAACCACTCCCTTTAGTTTCTCTCTTCCCTAACGAGCGGTACTGATCAGATACCTCTCCTTGTCTGTCATTAAAATCAAAGACCTCATCCTGTACTTCCATGATAGTTTCCTTCACTATTTCAGATGAATCTATATTGTCTCTATTCTTCCTGAACTCCCTCAATGACTGTGGAGGCTACAACAGACCTCAACTCTTCCATTATAAGCGTTACTTTATGAATTACATAGCCTTTTAACCAATAATTCTTAACCAGACCAAATTCTAATGCTTGCACTAGATAAGTACACATATATTCTCCCTGACCTTTCTCTGTAACATTACGCAACATAAGTGAACAGTCACTCCTTTTAACTTTATTTTTCAGACAGATTGTCTAATAGGCAGAATAATAGATTATCATCCTTCCTATGATATTATCTTTTTAAGCAAATACGATTCCCAAAAACCCTACTTTTTAAAATCTTCTACCAGACAGCCGTTTAGTGTACATGCTATTGTACAATTCAATTTAAACAATGCATCTCTTCCCAACACTGCAATAGGTATATGCTCTAATATTAGTATCTTAAGAGTAATTAACTGTTTTACTACCTCAAATCCCTATCCTAATTAGTTAATTTTACATAGTGAGATGTTTAACCTCTTTAGGCTGAACACAGATAAGTTTTTCCACTATTCACCTTCACCATTATTTCTCATAGTCCTCTGGTTTTACTTCAATTATTAGCTATTTTCTCTTCTTCTCTAATTGATGCTATCAGCTGACACCCCCCCTTCCGGATCTTCTAGGCACTAACAGGTGATCTTCACTTGCTCCTTTATCTTCCTCTGTTGTTTTCTCCTGACGCATTTACCATCACAGGTAAAGTGACCAACCTGTCCATAATTATAACAGTCTTCTGAAAGTTGCTGGAAGTGTAGCTGAAATCTTCCTCCTCCTTCTAAGCCTTCTCGTCCTCTTCCTCTCCAATTCTGTGTCTGTCCAGAAACTGGCTGTGGATATGGAACATTTGGTACCCCCCTTGGCTGG
This sequence comes from Coregonus clupeaformis, assembly GCF_020615455.1. NCBI lineage: Eukaryota > Metazoa > Chordata > Actinopteri > Salmoniformes > Salmonidae > Coregonus > Coregonus clupeaformis. Next base: position 69,219 of record NW_025535496.1, on the reverse strand, counting down.
TACAATTGCATTTGATATTGTTCAGTTGAAGCTGTAACAGTGATTGTTGATTTGGTTCACTCTGATTCTTCATAACCAAAGCTTCTCTTCTCCTTCTCCTTCTCCAATTCTTGGGATCCTTTTCTCAGCAGTTTCTCCTCTTCTGTATCTTCAGCTGTGTTACTTCTTCTAAACTATTTGCTTTATCCAGGTATGATAAACATCGGTCTATATCTCTATTTCTTCTTTGCTAGTCATTGTAGGATAAAATCCTCTTGAACATAAAGCACCTTTAATCTCCAAATCTTCATCGCTTTCTTCATCTGAACTCGAACCTCATTCTTCTCTTAGTTTCCAGACATCTCGGTTTTTCTTCCTTCTGGAGTTTTGGATTCATCTTTCTGGTCGTTTCTGCTTGTCCTCTATCTATTATTCGTCTTCATCTCTGATGCAACAATCACCCTCCTGGATGATCACCGGAAGCTGAGGATAAACATCCCTAAGCTCTCCTTCCCTTAGCCTTATCTCTATAGCTTTGTTTATGTTATCGCTGGAATCTTTTATCAGTTTTTGTTTGAGAATGAAGGGTAACTTTTGTTTCATTTGCCGGATAACCTAGCAATACTTTAGTTAAACTATATCAACCGATGTAATCACCTTCATATAGCCTTGCTGTCCTTTCTCCCCATTGTAACTACTCTTTTATATTCCTTTATTATGAATTATCTTATTTTAGACTATATAGCCTATGGCTTCCCCCCTGTAATTATTTTTTAAATAAATCAATTAAAAATCATGAATAATTAAAACCAATTTGTATTCCTATATCACCAATTTATCAATTAGTGTTGGCTATCTTACCACAACCCATAAAATGCAAATGTAAGTTAGTCAACTTCAAAGCAATCCCAAAAACAAAGCCTGTAACCCTACCATTACTACAATTCCCATAAACCCCCTTGCTCTATAATAATGTCACTCCTTGATTCCCAACACATCTGTAATTAACCCAAGTGATGCACATAGCCTCCAAAATGCAATTTTTAATGAATCAGTTTGCCAAGCCTATGTAAAATTGTCAAAACATCAAAGAAGATTTTGTAAGGGATGATTTTGTGAACTAGCCTGATATCTGATCCTCTGCCTGCGTCACACCTTGTCACGTCAGCACTTCCTGTATCTCCTCTCTCCTCTGGTTCCTCTCAGATTACAAAAGAACAGAGACACAGGAAAAGATTTTAGTAGTTAATGCAATCACTGAGTTATTTCAAGCATATTCAATATTCCTTCGTTCTACATTCGCTCTAAGAATTAACTCAGGAATAATTATCGATCGCTCAAAAACATTTTATTTAATTTTAATCATCTTTTAATTATTTAATTCAATTTATTATAATCCGTTACCATATATCTAATTTATAAATTCAATAGGTCACAAAACAAGTTTCATCTTTAACCATCCGCCGATGTAACAACTAGAAGATTCGTGTTAAAATTTCTCCTCTGTCTGTCTATTTCTCCCCTCGACACGCAGGCCCCACAGAGACATGACCCTGCACCCACAATCCCCTTTGTTGTAGTTTTAGCATCCCCCTCGTGGTGTAGTTTAGTGCCGTAAACCAAAACGTGTCCTAATCTCGTGCCATAAACTCCCCCTTTCTGTAGTGTAGTGTCGCAAAATTAAACGCATGCGCAAATGCATTCAATGATACGATTCCCGGACAATAGAACGATAGCATTACGCTACAGCTTCACTATTTTATACCCTATACTCACACAATTACACATAACAGAGCTCACATTTGCGTAGAACTTTAAATTCTACACACACATACATATTTTAAGAGGCTTAGTCCATCGCAATGGGACCTTTAAGGATACATTAGCATGTAGCACACAACACAATTAGCATTAGCTGCCATGTACCATGTAGCATGAAACACACTCCCATTTAGCATTAACATTAGCCTTAGCCTTTAGCTAACTGCGGCCTACCCAGCCCTAAGTAACCTGCACCGTGGCCAAATCATTGTCCAATTATCCCCGTCTAACATTATGCTGCCGTAAGTTCTGGATAATCATAGAGAGGTTATCCCACACATATACTTCGTCAACTATAAGATGAGCATAACATACATATAATCCGTCCAGCTTATAATTCCCAGAATCAACCTTACCCCCACCGAACGCGTTGCAAGGATTTTATGGCCCATTCCTAAAGAATCGCCTCGCTTCGAGGTCTTTACCAGATTCACGGTGCCCTAAATATGCATACGTATTCCAGCCTTTATTCTCTACCAATCCATTTGTTCTAGACTTTACCGTTTACACATCAACCAAATTTAGAATATTTTACTTCAGCCTCCTAGTCAACAGCAATAACGCCACCCGAGGCACGGTCGTAATGGTACATCTCTCCAGTGTACACAAGTCGTATCCAATCTAACAAGCTCCGAGCGGTAAGAAAAACTCACCCTTGTCTGGCCATGCTTCAAAGCGAGTTAGCCTGGCGGCTGACTGAAACAAAGGAGAGGTGCAGACCAGCCCCACGTTGGGCGCCATTTGTCGTGATCGAGTGAGTGGTGGTAATTATTGCTGATAAACAAAGGAGTCCGCTTAAGCTGTACCTTGATTAGAAGTCTTTATTCATTATCACAAGCTTACAGCATAAGTTTACAGACTCGCGAGGTCTGGAGAGCAGTGTCCTCCAATTCTAATGGCTGCTCTGACCTCTCTTTGTCTAGTCCCTATTTATAAACAATGCAAAAAGATGGGTGGCTCCCTCTTCTGGCCAATCACCAGTCTCCCCTGGGGCGTCACCCTCCAAACGCTACATTTGAAATAAGATCATAAACATTCCCTCTTCTGTTCCTCTAAAACAGTCATAATGTTAATACACCACATTGTAAAAAGAGGTCAGGCAAGACTTTTGCCAGTTTTTCCCCCATAATTGCTACTGGTTTTTGCTTCCCTCTGGAAAAAACATCAACCTTCATGTCTGACTACCAGAATATCAAATGTTATATTTAATTAACATGTATGCTTTTTCATATGAAATGCCACCATCCCATATTTTAACAACAGCACACTATTATTATGTATCTCTCATCATGTCAAGTTAATCTCATCAAAGTTCTTCACCTGCACCATTGACATCATCCTGACTGGCTGCATCCCCGCTTGGTATGGCAACTTCTTGGCATCCGACTGCAAAGGCGCTACAGAGGGTAATGCGTACAGCCCAGTACATCACTGGGGCCGAGCTCCCTGCCATCCAGGACCTCTATACCAGATGGTGACAAAGAAAGGCCCTAAAAATAGTCAAAGACTCCAGCCGCCCAAGTCATAGACTGTTCTCTCTGCTACCGTACGGCAGGCGGTATCGATTCACCAAGTCTGGAACCGACAGGACATTGAACAGCTTCTACCCCAAGCAATAAGACTGCTAAATAGTTAGGTAAATAGTTAACCAAATAGCTACCCAGACTATTTGCATTGCACTTTTTTGACTCATCACATATGCTGCTGCTAATGTTTATTATCTATTCTGTTACCTAGTCACTCTATTCCTAGTTGTATGTACATACCTACGTCAACTACCTTGTACCCCTGCACATCGACTCAGTACTGGTATCCTGTGTACATAGCCAAGTTAGCATTACTCATTGTGTATTTATTGTTAATATAATATTACGTGTTATTACTTTTCTATTATTTCTCCATTGCTGGGAGGGTTCCGGTAAGTAAGCATTTCAATGTTAGTCTACACCTGATGTTTACGAAGCATATCATACAAATTTGATTGTCCCAGATTTACGTTTTCTATGTTACGTCCTAGTCTATGAGACCAGGCTGGGTCCCTAAACGCCAGTTCGAATCTAATTTTTAGTATAATGAAGCCTGTTTCTTTGTGATGTTTTCTGTCCTCCGATACAGAGAGTTTCAAACCCTTTCTGCAGATGAAAAGGTCCTTATGAATGTCCCAAGAGAATAAAGGTACATCCTTGTATAACATGAGTTATATGTGTACCTACAGTGAGGGGAAAAAAGTAATTGATCCCTTGCTGATTTTGTACGTTTGCCCACTGACAAAAAAATTGATCAGTCTATAATTTTAATGGTAGGTTTATTTGAACAGTGAGAGACAGAATAACAACAACAAAATTCAGAAAAACGCATGTCAAAAATGTTATAAATTGATTTGCATTTTAATGAGGGAAATAAGTATTTGACCCCCTCTCAATCAGAAAGATTTCTGGCTCCCAGGTGTCTTTTATACAGGTAACGAGCTGAGATTTGGAGCACACTCTTAAAGGGAGTGCTCCTAATCTCAGCTTGTTACCTGTATAAAAGACACCTGTCCACAGAAGCAATCAATCAATCAGATTCCAAACTCTCCACCATGGCCAAGACCAAAGAGCTCTCCAGTGATGTCAGGGACAAGATTGTAGACCTACACAAGGCTGGAATGGGCTACAAGACCATCGCCAAGCAGCTTGGTGAGAAGGTGACAACAGTTGGTGCGATTATTCGCAAATGGAACACAAAATAACTGTCAATCTCCCTCGGCCTGGGGCTCCCTGCAAGATCTCACCTCGTGGAGTTACAATGATCATGAGAACGGTGAGGAATCAGCCCAAAACTACACGGGAGGATATTGTCAATGATCTCAAGGCAGCTGGGACCATAGTCACCAAGAAAACAATTGGTAACACACGACTACACCGTGAAGGACTGAAATCCTGCAGCGCCCGCAAGGTCCCCCTGCTCAAGAAAGCACATATACAGGGCCGTCTGAAGTTTGCCAATTAACATCTGAATGATTCAGAGGTGAACTGGGTGAAAGTGTTGTGGTCAGATGAGACCAAAATCGAGCTCTTTGGCATCAACTCGACTCGCCGTGTTTGGAGGAGGAGGAATGCTGCCTATGACCCCAAGAACACCATCCCCACCGTCAAACATGGAGGTGGAAACATTATGCTTTGGGGGTGTTTTCTGCTAAGGGGACAGGACAACTTCACCGCATCAAAGGGACGATGGACGGGGCCATGTACCATCAAATCTTGGGTGAGAACCTCCTTCCCTCAGCCAGGGCATTGAAAATGGGTCGTGGATGGGTATTCCAGCATGACAATGACCCAAAACACACAGCCAAGGCAACAAAGGAGTGGCTCAAGAAGAAGCACATTAAGGTCCTGGAGTGGCCTAGCCAGTCTCCAGACCTTAATCCAATAGAAAATCTGTGGAGGGAGCTGAAGGTTCGAGTTGCCAAACGTCAGCCTCGAAACCTTAATGGCTTGGAGAAGATCTGCAAAGTGGAGTGGAACAAAATCCCTCCTGAGATGTGTGCAAACCTGGTGGCCAACTACAAGAAACGTCTGACCTCTGTGTTTGCCAACAAGGGTTTTGCCACCAAGTACTAAGTCATGTTTTGCAGAGGGGTCAAATAATAATTTTCCTCATTAAAATGCAAATCAGTTTATGACATTTTTGACATGGGTTTTTCTGGATTTTTCTGTTGTTATTCTGTCTCTCACTGTTCAAATAAACCTACCATTAAAATTATAGACTGATCATGTCTTTGTCAGTGGGCAAACGTACAAAATCAGCAGGGGATCAAATACTTTTTTCCCTCACTGTATGTTAGCAAATGTTGTGAACAAAAATACAGTTTAAAAGTCACACACAATGTAGAAACCTATTACATGCTTGCTTCTATTCCAGCCCAGCACTAACACACCTGATTTAACTTATCAAACCTAATTAGTTGGTAATCAAGTGTGCTATTGCTGGGCTGGAATAGAAGTCTGCTCACTAAGTAGATCAGGGATCAGTGGAGTGAGGTTGGCCACCTCTGGTATGGACTTTTATTGTTGGCCTGAAATTATGCTTTAGTAATAGCCTACTTAAGAGCTATTAAACGTTTACCCTACGAGGTCTAGAGACTGCATGGTTTTCTGTTCTACCTGATAATTAAATTTGAAAATCTGGAGTCCCAGGTCTAAATCAGTCCCTTAAAAATATTATTCAAGATTAACTAGTGTCAATGTCGATTAATCACAGATCACAATACTGTAATAAAGCGAGGAAAGGAATTTGGCTGTAATTGGTCTGTGTTTCTGTGTTGTATTCTCAAATGAACATTACATTTTTGTTCAATTGTAAGCTCTCCAATTAGTTTTATTTGATTGTGACTCTTTCTCAGGATATTAGCCATGTGAACTCATTCTGCAGCTTGGCATGCAACGCCAATGCAACCATAGGCCTACAGCAGTGGTTCCAAACTCCGTTCCTTGAGTACCCCTAAAAGCACACATTTTGATGTAGCCCCAGACAAATATGTTGAGGGCCTGATGGTTAGTTGACACGTTGAATCAGGTGTGCTTGTCCAGGGCTACAATGTATACTGTTGGGCAACTCGAGGACAGGAGTTGGGAACCACTGGCCTACAGTATGATGGCATTAGCTTTATGGGCATTTGCAATTCACCCATGACATTGTACATCTGAAGCAGAGAATAGCTTAACTCATACATTGTTTACATATTGTTGAGCTATATGTTCTCAACTTTAGATGTGCTACCCGGTTCAGCATGCAACCAAAAATGATCCGAGGCTCCGCTTGTGCAAAAACAGTAATCAACATTTATTATAATGAAACTGAGATTGACATAACATGTTGGTCCCTTGTTCTCTTACGGGTATGAAATCCAAAAAAAACTAAGCAATCGGATAACAAAAAGCAGAAATGGTTGTGGTCAAAAACTGGTTGCAGAAGTGCCTAGGACTTAGCTTGCCCATATTACCAACCCCCTATATGGCATAAGTAAAGCGTGCATGGGAGAAAAAAGGTGTGTGTGGCTGAGACATAAACATAGTACATTCAAGTTAAGTTAATAATTCCTTACTTTAATAATACCATTCATAATCGCATTATGAATCGCAATATGGTATAATTACATATTCTAAATTGGGGGGTAAAGGACAAGGCAGCAACTAGCTTTATGTGTCTTTACACAATACAGTGCTGCTCATTTCCTCATTTTATGATTGAATCCCCCCGCCCCAAATGTTTGGTTTGGGCTGGTCCACAGGAGCCATGGTTTGTGGAGGGAGGAAATGTTCAGTAGAACAGAGACCCGCAAGAGGGGGGTCACGGAATGGGTTCCGGTGTTAACCCCAGAATCGATTGACCCTGACCCCCCAATATGTAACACAAAGTTACGCCCTTGCTTATCCATAATCATCCTCCTTTATTTGTTTGGAATTTGCCACCTATGTATATGGTAACAACTCCAGAAGAAATGATTGCTTCTGAAATCAGGTGAATTGGTGAGAGGTGGAGTACTGTACTGGTGAGGTGAGGTGGGAGGAGAATGCTGGGCTGTTCCACTATAAGACCTGCAACACACACCGCTCTTTCTCTCTCTCCTTCTCTATTCCTCTGACTGCAGAACTGAGGCAAAGCATTTCCTGGCACAGAGGTAAGACTAAAGGGACACTATTTAACCTTATATTCATTATCTCCAGCACCATAGTGTCTACTTGTGAAAACAGGGTTTTTCTACATTCTGTAGTAAAAGATAAGAAGAAAGGGTTTTAAGTCCTGCACTGAGGCCAGTTCAGTTGTTCCAGGCTATGTCCTTGGTTGGTGTTATGATGAGTTTCTGGTATTGAGAAGTTGAAGATGCAAGAATTTACTTAGACATTCTGTGGAGATTTTATACCAAGTATTTATTTGATCACTAGCCCGTGGGTTCACCTAACAAACGGACATAGCCTTGCCCTTTGTCAGTTGAACTGCCACACAACGAAATCTGTCAGATTTTATACTCTCTCGGTTACACGTTTCTTCAACCACATCTGGCCATCATCAATGAGCACTATCCCTTCTATGTCATGACCTCGTACACCCAAGCAGGACGTTCCATCCATCAATCATTCTAATATAAACCCAACTATCTTCCTTGGACAGATTGGAATTTTCTACCCCAGACTTAGAGGCAACAATCACTCACCCCTACTAACTTTAACCTAGTTACACACACTCATATGAAATGGCCTCATACCCTCATTTTAATTTTTATTTAACCTTTATTTAACCATGTAAGCCAGTTGAGAACAAGTTCTCATTTACAACTGCGACCTGGCCAAGATAAAGCAAAGCAGTGCGATAAAAACAACAACACAGAGTTACATATGGGGTAAACAAAACAAAACAGAGTCAAAAATACAACAGAAAATATATATAAACAGTGTGTGCGAATGTAGTAAGTTATGGTGGTAGGGCAATAAATAGGCCATAGTGCAAAATAGTTACAATTTCGTATTAACACTGGAATGATAGATGTGCAAAAGATGATGTGCAAATAGAGATACTGGGGTGCAAATGAGCAAAATAAATAACAATATGGGGATGAGGTAGATGGGTGGGCTATTTTCAGACTAGCTGTGTACAGGTGCAGTGATCGGTAAGCTGCTCTGACAACTGATGCTTAAAGTTAGTGAGGGAGATAAGAGTCTCCCAGCTTCAGAGATTTTTGCAATTTGTTCCAGTCATTGGCAGCAGAGAACTGGAAGGAATGGCGCCCAAAGGAGGTGTTGGCTTTGGGGATGACCAGTGAGATATACCTGCTGGAGCGCCGACTATGGGTGGATGTTGCTATGGTGACCAGTGAGCTAAGATAAGGTGGGGATTTGCCTAGCAGTGATTTATAGATGACCTGGAGCCAGTGGGTTTGGCGACGAATATGTAGTGAGGGCCAGCCAACAAGAGCGTACAGGTCACAATGGTGGGTAGTATATGGGGCTTTGGTGACAAAACGGATGGCACTGTGAAAGACTACATCCAATTTGCTGAGTAGAGTGTTGGAGGCTATTTTGTAAATTACATCGCCGAAGTCAAGGATCGGTAGGATAGGCAGTTTTACGAGGGCATGTTTGGCAGCATGATTGAAGGAGGCTTTGTTGGACTACACCTGTTGTCCTGCACTTGCTGTCCGCTTGGTCGGTCCGTGCGCGTTGTCCGGTTGGTCCATGTGAGAGGATGAATAAATGTGAATAGTTTATAAGGCTATGCTGGTTAACATAGAGAAAGGTCCATGTAGAATGAACAGGAACAACAACACCAGGACAATAAAGTGGATTTAATAGAATATGTCTTGGAGTTAATCAAACAAGCACACTGACTCTTACCATGCTGATGAATAAGTCTTGAAACAAACTTCATCTTTTACAATATTGTCACAAACAGAAACAATCTGTGGTTACACAAAGTTTCACTTGCTTGTTTGACATATTTAGATAGCCTGAGTGTCATGTGTGACGTGAATGCGGTAGGCGAAGTCAAATGCAGGACATCGAGCTACTGGAAACGTACTTTACTCAAAAGTAACCAGAGTACAAACAACCTCCAAACAGGGAGGAAAATAACCCGCACAATAAGCTACTGCCGATGACGAAAACAATCACACACAATGAAAGACAGAGGGTTATATAGGGATTACAATACAACATAATTGGGAACAGGTGTACACAATCAAGACCAAACAAGACAAACCACGAAACATAGATCGGTAGCAGCTAGTACTCCGGGGACGACGAACGCCAAAGCCTGCCCGAGCAAGGAGGAGGGGCAGCCTCGGCTGAATCCGTGACAGTACCCCCCCCTTGATGCACGGCTCCAGCTGTGCGCTGACCCTGGCCTCGGGGACGGCCAGGAGGACACTGAGCAGGGCGAGTCGGATGATTCTGGTGGAAATCCCTCAACATGGAGGGATCTAGGATGTTCCTCCTAGGGACCCAGCACCGTTCCTCCGGACCGTACCCCCTCCCAATCCACCGAGATACTGCAGGCCCCCACCCGACGCCTCGAATCCAAGATGGAACGGACTGAGTACGCTGGAGCCCCTCGATGTCCAGTGGGGGCGGAGGAACCTCTCGTACCTCACTCTCCTGGAGTGGACCAGCTACTACCGGCCTGAGGAGAGACACATGGAACGAGGGGTTAATGCGGTAGTTAATGGGCAGTTGTAACCTATAACACACCTTGTTCAATCTCCTCAGGACTTTAAATGGCCCCACAAACCGCCAACCCAGCTTCCGGCAGGGCAGGCGAAGGGGCAGGTTTCGGGTCGAGAGCCAGACCCGATCTCCCGGTGCATACACTGGAGCCTCACTGCGGTGGCGATCGGCGCTCGCCTTTTGTCGCCTGATAGCCCGCTGCAGGTGGACATGCGCAGCGTTCCAGGTTTCTTCCGAGCGCCGAAACCACTCGTCTACCGCAGGTGCTTCGATCTGGCTCTGATGCCAAGGTGCCAGGACCGGCTGATAACCTAACACACACTGAAAAGGCGTAAGGTTAGATGAGGAGTGGCGGAGTGAGTTTTGGGCTATCTCTGCCCAGGGGATATATCCCGACCACTCCCCCTGCTGGTCCGGGCAATAGGACCTCAGAAACCTACCCACATCCTGGTTCACTCTCTCCATCTGCCCATTACTCTTGGGGTGAAAACCTGAGGTAAGGCTAATCGAGACCCCCAGACGTTCCATAAACACCCTCCAGACTCTAGAGGTGAACTGGGGATCCCGATCAGACAGTATATCCTCAGGTACCCCGTAGTGCCGGAAGACGTGTGTAAACAGGGCGTCAGCAGCTTGTAGGGCTGTAGGGAGACCTGGCATAGGAATGAGACGGCAGGCCTTCGAAAACCGGTCCACAACGACCAAGATCGTAGTGTTCCCCTGTGAGGGGGGAAGGTCCGTGACAAAGTCCACCGATAGATGAGACCACGGCCGTTGTGGAACGGGTAGGGGTTGTAATTTCCCTCTGGGCAGGTGTCTAGGTGCCTTACACTGGGCTCACACCGAGCAGGAGGAAACATAAACCCTCACGTCCTTAGCTAAAGTGGGCCACCAGTACTTCCCACTAAGGCAGTGCACTGTCCGACCAATACCAGGATGACCAGAGGAGGGTGACATGTGAGCCCAATATATCAATCGATCATGAACCTCGAGCGGCACGTACTTCTGACCCTCTGGACACTGTGGGGGAGTAGGATCGGTACATAACGCCTGCTCGATGTCCGCGATCAACCTCCCACACCACCGGTGCCACCAGACAAGACTCCGGAAGTATGGGAGTGGGCTCAATGGACCTCTCCTCTGTGTCATATAGTCGGGACAGGGCGTCTGCCTTAGCGTTCTGGGAACCTGGTCTGTAGGTGAGCGTAAACACGAATCGGGTGAAAAACATAGCCCACCTTGCCTGGCGAGGGTTCAGCCTCCCTCGCCGCCCGGGATGTACTCCAGGTTACGATGGTCAGTCAAAATGAGAAAAGGGTGTTTAGCCCCCTCAAGCCAATGCCTCCACACCTTCAGCGCTTGAACCACAGCTAACAGCTCCCTGTCCCCCACATCATAATTGCGCTCCGCCGGACTGAGCTTCTTTAAAAAAAAGCACAGGGACAGAGTTTTGGTGGCATACCCGACCGCTGAGACAGTACAGCACCGCTCCCAGCCTCGGACGCATCCACCTCAACTTGGAATGACAAAGAGGGTTCCGGATGTGCCAGCACCGGAGCCGAGGTAAACAGGTCCTTCAGATGCCTAATGGCCCTGTCCACCTCACCCGACCACTGCAGATGCACCGGACCTCCCTTTAGCAGGGAGGTAATAGGAGCTGCTACCTGCCCAAAGCCCCGGATAAACCTCCGGTAGTAATTTGCAAAACCCAAGAACCGCTGCACCTCCTTCACCGTGGTGGGAGTCTGCCAATTGCGCACGGCCGAAACGCGGTCAATCTCCATCTCCACACCTGACGCGGACAGGCGGTGTCCCAGGAAGGAGATGGACTCCTGGAAGAACAGACATTTCTCCGCCTTCACATACAGGTCATGCTCCAACAGTCTACCAAGCACCCGACGAACCAGGGACACATGCTCGGCTCGTGTAGCGGAGTATATTAGAATGTCATCAATATACACCACTACACCCTGTCCATGCAAGTCCTGGAAAATCTCATCCACAAACGATTGGAAGACTGAAGGAGCATTCATTAAACCGTATGGCATGACGAGGTACTCATAGTGACCCGAGGTGGTACTAAATGCTGTCCAATTTTGTGAAGAATCGCGCCCGCGTGTAATGACTCCGTCATACTAGCAATCAGAGGGAGAGGATAGCTGTATTTGATTGTGATCTGATTGAGACAACGGTAGTCAATGCAACGGGCGTAAACCCCCATCCTTCTTCTTCACAAAAATAAACTTGATGATGCAGGGGAAGTGGACGGCCGTATGTATCCCTGTCTCAGAGATTCGGTGACATATGTCTCCATAGCCGCCATCTCCTCCTGAGACAGAGGATACACATGACTTCGGGAAGCGCAGCGCCTACTTGGAGGTTTATCGCACAATCCCCCTGTCGATGGGGTGGTAATTGAGTCTCCTTCTTTTTTACAGAAGGCAGAGCCAAATCGGCATATTCAGGCGGAATGTGCATGGTGGGAACTTGGTTCGGACTTTCCACCGTCATTGCCCCTACGGAAACACCTACACACCTCCCCAAACACTGATCAGACCATCCCTTGAGAGCCCTCTGTTGCCATGAAATGTTGGGGTCATGAGAAGTTAACCAGGGAAGCCCCAACACCACGGGAAACGCAGGAGAATCAATCAGATACAAACAAATTATCTCCTCATGGCCCTCCTGCGTTTTCATCCTGAGAGGCTCTGTGACCTCCCTAATCAACCCTGACCCCAAAGGGCGGCTATCTAGGGCATGGATAGGGAAGGGCACATCAACTGGAACAATAGGAATCCCTAACTTATAGGTAAACTGGCGATCGATAAAATTCCCAGCTGCGCCTGAATCTACTAGCGCCTTATGCTGGGAATGAGGAGAAACCTCGGGAAACACAACTTTTATGCACATATGCGCAACAAGGAGCTCTGGGTGAGTTGGGTGCCTACTCACCTGGAATGACTCATCAGTGCGCTGCCTACTGCCTTGATTCCTAGGAGACCCTCACCAGCACCGATCAGCAGTGTGTCCTCTGCAGCCACAGTTGGTGCAGGGGACGGCCCCTCTCCTGGTCTCCCTCGTACCAGCACCTCCGAGCTCCATAGGGGTCGGCTCGGAAGTGCTGGGGGATGGAATGGACGGCCCCAAATCCGGACGTCCGCGGGTAGCCAACAGGGTATCCAGGCGAATCGACATGTCCATCAGTTGGTCTAAGCTTAGGTTGGTGTCCCGGCAGGCCAATTCCAGACGCACGTCCTCCCTCAGGCTACATCGGTAGTGGTCGATGAGGGCCCTCTCATTCCATCCCGCGTTGGCAGCCAGCGTCCGGAAGTCCAGTGCGAACTCCTGTGCGCTCCTCCTCCCCTGTCTGAGGTGGAATAGACGCTCAGCCGCCGCCTTACCCACTGGTGGATGATCGAATACTGCTCTGAAGCGGCGGGTGAACTCTGCATAGTTGACAGTAGCGGCGTCTATTCCCCCCCACTCGGCGTTGGCCCACTCCAGCGCCTTGCCGGACAGACAGGAGATGAGGGCGGACACGCTCTCGTATCCCGAGGGTACCGGGTGGATGGTTGCCAGGTAGAGTTCGACCTGGAGCAGGAAACCCTGACACCCGGCAGCTGTGCCATCATAAGCCCTCGGGGGCGAGAGCCGAATCCCACTGGACCCCGGAGGTGAAGCGATGGGCATCGCTGATGGTGGTGGTGTAGTCAGAGGAGGTGTAGGTAGACCTCCTCTCTCCCATCGCTCCATGGTGTTCACTAGCCGTTCCATGGCGGTGCCGAGAGCCTGGATCATGGCCGCTTGCAGTTGTACGCGTTCTTCCATTGATCCAGCTGGCACCGCTGCTCCTACTGACTCCATGTCAGTGGTGTGTGATTCTGTCATGTGCGACGTGAATGCGGTAGGCGAAGTCAAAACGCAGGACACCGAGCTACTGGAAACGTACTTTACTCAAAAGTAACCAGAGTACAAACAACCTCCAAACAGGGAGGAAAATAACCCTACTAATAAGCTACTGCCGAATAACGAAAACAATCACACACAATACAAAATGAAAGACAGAGGTTATATAGGGAAGACAATACAACATCATTGGGAACAGGTGTACACAATCAAGACCAAACAGACAAACACCGAAACATAGATCGGTAGCAGCTAGTACTCGGGGACGACGTAACGCCGAAGCCTGCCCGAGCAAGGAGGAGAGGGCAGCCTTGGCTGAATCCGTGACACTGAGGATAATCATTTTACAGCAACGATTCACCAAATGTTTTGGATATTATTCTTGGATAGCCAATAGAGAGCAATAATAAGTGTATTTTTGTAGGCACTAACTCTGTCATTGTCCAAAGTCTATATGGGGAAATATTATTATTATTTAAAAAAATTGGGGACAAACACAGAAAATAACGTCCATGGTAAACACAGGCTTAGGAGATCTTATCGTTTTGTTTTATAAGATCATCTTCATCAGCTAACGTCATTTTGGGGACATTTTAAAGCTTTATGTAATGAAAAAAAGCACATAAAGCACATCACATAAAGGCTTCATAATTCATAAAGGTCATTTTAACTGATTGATATTACCTCATGGAACAAAACATATAAGATCTCCTAAGCCTGTGTTAACATTCTTTTCTAATTCATCCCAAAACCCCATTCTTTCCCCTTTAACAACAGTTGCTTCTATAGCCGTCAGCATTGGGCCAAAGAGATCCCACTCAAGATTATACCAAATAAAGAGTCAAAATGTGACAGGTGCTGTCATTATGAAATTATTTTTATTAACCTATATAATATTAGATTAATTATGTTATATATTATATTAGTTTAATGATTATGGAAATAATGTATTATCCGCTGGCTCACTTATTATGAACGACATTAATAGAATGACATATTTAATAAGCAGTCTTCAGTCCTTGTGTTGTCCTATGTAAGATGATGGACACATGTAATTACAGCTAGCTAGAACCCTAACCTACAGTCAATTCTACAGACCATTTTGAATGAGCATGACAAGCCAACTGTCTGGGTACTGCCATTAGAGATGGTATTTATCACATATTATTCAAATGAAGTCCAGGGGAAAATAGGAACTGAATATGAGTTCTGTATTGCACCTCACCGCCACACCGCCCTTACTCAGCAATCTCCTGGGACGTGTGTGCGTGCGTATGTACGTCGCCGGCAGAGCTGTTTCGAGGTCACTATCAGACCGGCGGCTCCAAGAGAATGATTATATTCATTCAAAACCTATAACCAGTAAGTGGGTTTCAGGAAAAGCCATAAAGCAACATTCTTCCTTTTCTTTTAGCGCCCCCCTCAGAACTGTGTCTGTAACTACTTCCTCACATAGCAACAGAGCCAGTCTACTGTTTATGAATGGAAACCAATGTTCGTGTAGTATAATGTTATTACGTGTAACCTTTAAAAGTCTAAACCGTTGGGGAAGGACTAAGCTAACATGTGTAATTGTTTTAAAATGTTTATGCCATTGATCATTTAGCTATTTGAATTTTAGGACCACTTTAGGTATACAAAATATATATAAAAACATTATTTGATAAAATATTTAATTTTGCCTTTACAACTATAGCCCATAGACTAACACATTCATAGATGGCAAAATAGATAGTAAAACAATGTGTTATAAGGAACAAGGTTTGGAAGGGTCTGTCATATCTAGGGGATATAAGAAAGCTCAGGAAATATACAGTATGAATATATATATTTTCACACATATTTAACCCTATATTTTTTTGGCCACAACCTCCATACTTCAATTTCTTTGTATGGGTTACTTTCAGATGAGTCCTGGTGGTGCAGTGGTCTAAGGCACTGCATCGCAGTGCTAACTGTGCCACTAGAGAACCTGGTTCAAATCCAGGCTCTGTCGCAGCCGGCCGCGACCGGGAGACTCATGGGCGGCGCACAATTGGTCCAGGGTAGGGGATGGAATGGCCGGCAGGGATGTAGCTCAGTTGATAGATCATGGCGTTTGCAACGCCAGGGTTGTGGGTTTGATTCACACGGGGGGCCAGTATAAAAATAAAAAAAATGTATTCACTAACTGTAAGTCGCTCTGGATAAGAGTGTCTGCTAAATGACTAAAATGTAACACTTGAGGGGGTCATAGAGCAAAACGTGAGAGTCTCCTCTTTCCATAGAGTGGTTTAGTTTGAAGGCCCATTCGGACTCTACAGACGTTTTCTTGAGAAGACCAATTTTCAGGATGTCTCATAGTCTGACAAAAACAGATTCAGAAGTTGGATTGAGACGCAGCCCATGCAAAAAAGTATATCTCTAACTTAAACTGATGGATTTTGATGGGAATTTTTTTATTATGTTACTTAGATTGACACCCGGGTGCGTCAATAGATTCTCATGGATTTTAACCAGCCCAGAAGCAGCTGCCTGCTGCGTATCTGACTTCAAAGGCACTTACCTTAGTTGATAGTCCCTTGTAGCTCAGTTGGTAGAGCATGGCGCTTGCAATGCCAGGGTTGTGGGTTCGATTCCCACAGGGGACCAGTATAAAAATGTATGCACTCACTAACTGTAAGTCGCTCTGGATAAGAGCGTCTGCTAAATGACTAAAATGTAAATGTTGATAGCCCTTTTCCAGTTGGTTATTGACATTTGGGACGGGATTCGAAGGCAGCATCACGTGATTTCACATTCCACCGAGAGCGAGAAGTTTGTAGCCACATTGTTGCCAATGTAGCAGCATGAGCAACTAGTGCTAGAAATTCAGTGAGCAACTATCCCAAAATAAACATGTCTGACACGACTAACAAGTAACAGAATCGATCTCCTCTGTACCTGTAAATGTAAAGAAGTTCACACCAACCAGAATCATTTTCGAACGGTGTAGGATCCTCCTCTCCCATATTGCTTGGTCTGCTGCTCCATCATTGTGTAAGGCAGGTGAGCTTGCATGCATGATATCATACAGGCTATGATTTTTTGAGATAACTAAATTAAGCTATTTTATTGACTGTTTAAGAATGATTAATAGCCAGAATAGTGGTGTTTCACTGTGAAGCTAATATTGCATTAGAGCTGCTGTTTTTTTGTAATGAGTAGGCTTGCATTGTGATTAATTCATACAACTATCACACCCATGTATATTATTAAATTACACCGATGTTCAAGATAACATGGTTTTGTATTAGTTGATAACTAATATTGAACGGTGATATGACACAATCTAACTAGATTAGGAGGCCTAGGCTAATACATCCTAATGTAAGCTAAATTCATTGAATACAAAACAAATACTGGCATGTGATAAAGGATAACATGTCCAATATAATATGCCATTTAGCAGACGCTTTTATCCAAAGCGACATACAGTCATGCGTGCATACATTTTTACGTAAGGGTGGTCCCGGGGATCGAACTCACTACCCTGGTGTTACAAGCGCCATGCTCTACCAATTGAGCTACAGAGGACCAATTGAGCTACAGAGGACCAATATAATTATATAAATGCATATCAAACAGGAATTTATATTGAATGAAAACAGCATTGTCATATTATTGAAGCTTTTCTCTCTATTAGACAGATGAACAGTAGTCACCAGATGCCCAAGACTCAAAACTAGATGTGAAGACATCAACACTTGTAATTTTGAATACATATTAACATTTGTATTTGTTTTCCTGTATCAGTGCATTAGTCCTTAATAAATCATCTAAGATGTAAAGTCTCCTGTTTAGGGGAGGTGCGTGGTTTTGTTACTGGTTTTGACATATTCGCTTATATATTGATCTGTAGACACTGTAGATCTAGCGGCTTGCACTGAGTGATAGCCCTGGTTCTCATGGACAGGACAGTATATCTGTTGGGACATAGGGTGTGAAATCTGACACCACTTGAATCTGGGATGTCCCTCCTACCAATGAAAATGGTGTCCACTCTTCAGACTGTCCATCGACTCCTTGCTAAACAGCCTGGTCTCGTAGAATAGACGTACTGTAACATAGTAAATGTAAATCTGGGTTACTCATTAGTATGATATGTTACATTTGGTATGGTTGCAGAAGACAGATGGTTACTTAAAGCAAAAACTTCTAGCAACCCAAAGGTTGTGAGTTTGAATCTTATCACTGACAACTTTAGCATTTTAGCTAATTAGCAACTTTAACTACTTACTACTTTGCAACTACTTAGCATGTTAGCTAACCCGTTCCCTAACCCTAACCATTTTAGCTAACCCTTCCCCTAACCCTAAACTTAACCTATAACTCCTAAACTTAACCCTAATCCTTAGCCTATCTAACGTTAGCCAAGTAGCTCGTTAGCCACTAGCTATAATTAATAGCATATCATACGTTTGTACATTTGGGGGAACAGATTGTACATTTGCAAATTTGTAACATAATTTACATTTTGCAAATTCGTAACATATAATACTAATTGTAATTCGGAACATATCATGCAAAATGGGTGATGGACATCCACAAATGGATACATACCATACCAAACGTAACATATCATACTAAATGGGGTGTCTCGGATTTCCTTTTTTGTTCCAGTTTTCGATACTACTGTTTTCCATTCAGAACATTAGTCTTCACCAACTTTGCTCGACACCCTGCTTGATTCGAACTCAGCATCCACTTCAAATAAAATACAATTGTATTGGTCACATACACGTGTTTAGGAGATGTTAAGCGAAATGCTTGTGTTTCTAGCTCCAACAGCGCAGTAATATCTAACAAGTAATATCTAACAAATTCACAACAATACACACAATACACACTAATCTAGAGTAAAGGAAAGGAACTAAGACTATAAAAATATTTGGACGAGCTATGTCAGAGCGGCATAGACTAAGATCCAGTAGAATAGTATAGAATACAGTATATACATATGAGATGAGTAATGCAAATTATGTAAACATTATTAAAGTGACTAGTGTTCCATTATTAAAGTGACTAGTGTTCCATTATTAAAGTGGCCAGTGATTTCAACGAACAGCTCCTTTGTTTTGTTGACGTTGAGGGAGAGGTTATTTTCCTGGCCCCACACTCCCAGCGCCCTCACCTCCTCCCTCTAGGCTGTCTCGTCATTGTTGGTAATCAGGCCAACTACTGTTGTGTCGTCTGCAAACTTGATGATTGGAGTTGGAGGCGTATGTGGCCACGCAGTCATGGGTGAACAGGGAGTACAGGAGGGGCTGAGCACGCACCCTTTAGGGGCCCCAGTATTGAGGTTCAGCGAAGTGGAGGTGTTGTTTCCTACCTTCACCACCTGGGGCGACCCGTCCAGGAAGTACAGGACCCAGTGTGGGTGGGGTTCAGACCCAGGGCCTCGAGCTTAATGATGAGCTTGGAGGGTACTATGGTGTTGAATGCTGAGCTATAGTCAATGAACAGCATTCTTACATAGGTATTTATCTTGTCCAGATGGGATAGGGCAGTATGCAGATGCGATTGCATCGTCTGTGGATCTATTGGGGCAGTAAGCAAATTTAAGTGGGTCTAGGTTGTCCAGGTAAGGTAGAGGGGATATGATCCTTGAGTAGTCTCTCAAAGCACTTCATGATGACAGAAGTGAGTGCTATGGGGTGATAGTAATTTAGTTCAGTTACCTTTGATTTCTTGGGTACAGGAACAATGGTGGACATCTTGAAACATGTGGGGACAGCAGACTGGGATAGGGAGAGATTGAATATGTCAGTAAACACTCAAGCCAGCTGGTCTGCGCATGCTCTGAGGACACGGCTAGGGATGTCATCTGGGCCAGCAGCCTTGCAAGGGTTAACACGCTTGAATGTCTTACTCACATCGACGGAGAAGGAGAGCCCACAGTCCTTGGTAGCGGGCTGTGTCGGTGGCACTGTGTTATCCTCAAAGTGGGCAAAGAAGGTGTTTAGCTTGACCGGAAGCAAGACGTGAGTTATCACAATCACACCATGAGTAGTTAATCATGAAACAAACACCCCCACCTTCTTCTTCCCGGAGAGAAATCTATTCCTGTCTGCGCGATGAACTGAGAACCCAACTTGCTGTACGGACTCAGACAGTATATCCTGAGAAAGCCATGTTTCCGTTAAACAGAGTATGTTACAATCCCTGATGTCTCTCTGGAAGAAAATCCTCACCCTGAGCTCGTCAACTTTATTATCCAGAGACTGAACATTAGCGAGTAATACACTCTGAAGCGGTGGGTGGTGTGCACGCCTCCTGAGTCGGACTAGGAGACCACTCCGAATACCTCTCCAACGCCGGCGATGTTTTGGATCAGCCTCTGGAATCAGTTAAATTGCCCTGGGGGGTACGAACAAAAGATCCGATTCGGGAAAGTCGTATTCCTGGTCGTAATGCTGGTAATGCTGGTGAGTTACCGCCTCTCTAATATTCAAAAGTTCTTCCTGGCTGTATGTGATAACAACAAACCATTTCTGGGCTAAGAATGTAAGAAATAACACATCAAAAAACAAAATACTGCAAAGTTAGCTAGGTGCAAGGCCGCCATTTTTTTTTAGAGAGAGCGCTATCTTTCACAATTTGTCCCTCACTGTGACCCTCCGATCCTTCCACCAGACAACTTTTGGTGGTAGCTAGCTAGTTTTCCATTTTCCAACAGATGTTTCTAGTCCCCCCTGATTGGTCATCAATTGTTACTGATCTTGGAACTTCTTGCCACAGGTTTGCCATAGGTTCAAATTGAATCCTAAGAGAATTGTCTGCCAGAAAAAAAACTCTGCGAAACGTTTGCCACTAGTGCCAATAAATATTATTGTTGCCAAAGGTTTGTCGCAGATTCACCACTTTTGGCAACATTTTGTAGCAAACTGTTTAGTTGCAACAAATTTGCCACAAACTTGAGGGAAGTTTGCAGCAACAAATTCATTTTTGTAAGGGTTCTGTTTTCAAAGATTTAGCCTACGATACAATAATTGTGATCATTTTAAGGAGAACGAAAAACTATACTGAACAAAAATAAAAACGTCATGTAAAGTGTTTGTCCTATGTTTCATGGGCAGTCATAAAAGAGCCCAGAAATTTTCCTTTCAGAGAAAATCTTATTTCTCTCCAAATTTTGTGCCCACATTTTTTACATCCCTGTTAGTGAGAATTTGGCAGTCGTCAAACCGGCCTCACAACCGCAGACCAGAGTGCCCCATGGTTATGGTGGGGTTATGGTATGGGCAGTCATAAGCTACGGATAATGAACACAATTGCATTTTATTTAATGCAATTTGAATGCACAGAGATACCGTAACAAGATCCTGAGGCCCATTGTCGTGCCATTCATCCACCGCCATCAACTAATGTTTTAGCATGATAATGCACGGTCCCATGTCGCAAGGATCTGTACACAATTCCTGGAAGCTGAAAATGTCCCAGTCCCAGGCCTGCATACTCACCAGACATGTCACCCATTGAGCATGTTTGGGATGCTCTGGATTGACATGTGCGACAGCGTGTTCCAGTTCCTGCCAATATCCTGCAACTTCGCACAGCCATTGAAGAGGAGTGGGACAACATTCCTCAGGCCACAATCAGTAGCCTGATCAACTCTCACGCGAAGGAGATGTGTTGCGCTGCATGAGGCAAATGGTGGTCACACCAGATACTGACTGGTTTTCTGATCCACGCGCCTACCTTTTTTTTTATAGGTACAGTATCTGTGTTCAACTGATGCCTATCTGTATTCCTAGTCATGTGAAATCCATAGATTAGTGCCTAATTTATTTATTTGAATTGACTGATTTCCTTATATGAATTGTAACACAGTAAAATCTTTGAAGTTGTTCCATGTTGTGTTAATATTTTTGTTCAGTATTGTATAACGTCCTAGCATTTAAACCATACTTGATTTTAATAAATTCAGGTACTAGAAAAACTTTCTTTTTTCACATGGTGAGAATGTGTCATGCCCGATTGCGTTGTTTCGCATTACTGGTTAATTTTTGTAACACATCCCCATATCTGATTATCAACTGTTGTCAAAGATGAAATTTGTATGACATCCGGGCATTTAAAGTATTCTAGATTTTTGAAACGTCGCATTCAATAATTTATTTTTTTCATAATCAAATGGCCTACTAGAAGGATGCAAGTATGGTTATTCGGACACGGCCACTGCCCTCTTAGGAACTCAGTCGATGACCTATTGCTGTTAGATCTAACAATGACTCCTCACTTCTCAATCTGTCCAGTCAGCAACAGACTTCAATGACCTATAAGTGAAATTGAAGGGTTTAGATGCAGTATTCGTTTCCTTTCGATGTATTGTATTGGGGCCATAGCAGTGGAGGCTGCTGAGGGGAGGACAGCTCATGACAATGGCTGGATGGAGTGAATGGAATGGTATTTGATACCATTCCACCTACTCCGCTACAGCTATTACCACGAGCCCGTACTCCCGAATTAAGGTGCCACTAACCTCCTGTGGGCCATGGTCATGGAGTTAATTCCAACAAAAGGGACCATGGGAGTCCATGGGAGCCAAAGACGATCTAAAGTTCCAGACAGCTCATTCATAATGGAGAAAGGAGACATGCTCTATTTTCCCACCCTGTCCTTAACCTCTGAAGCAACTCCCTTCATTTAGTCAGCTGATTTCGCCTGAACTTTTCTCTGAAATTAGCTGACTTTCTGAGAGAAGGTGTGCAGACTGCAGCATTATGGAGCATAGTTCTGTCAAGGTTCCCCCCTTAGAATAATAGAGAATGTAAACAATGTCAGTGAAGTGACATAAACTGGGCTCCTGAGAGGCGTAGCAGTCTAAGGCACTGAATCTCAGTGCTAGAGGCGTCACAACAGACCCTGGTTCGAACCCAGGCTGTATCACAAACAGATGTGATTGGGAGTCCCATAGGGTGGCACACAATTGGCCCAGCGTCACTGGGGTAGGCCATCATTGTAAATAAGAATTTGTTCTTAACTGACTTGCCTAGTTAAATAAAATGCAATGTGTGTATGAATTAGTAGTTGAAACGCGTTGCAGTTGTGCGTCCTGATATTGTCGTTTATATTATAAAATAAGGATTTGCTGAAGTCCAAGTCAAACTAAGATTCTTTATTTCTGATCTCAGAGGGAACAACAGAGTTACACAGCGCGGTGTAGACAGTCTGAATTCGAAGCATTGTTTGATAAGCACATACCTTTACAGTTTGCTGTTCTTGGGCTGGACTTTCAGTTTTCCTTTTAACTATGCAAGGACACAGGAGCAAGCTGGTTTGCAACACTGGATGATACTCCCGAAAAAATGAGATTATAATAGGACAGTTTCACACAGTTTCACAAGGTTAGTCACATACTCAGTTATGTGGAGACATACAATTACAATTTCCCATTACACTCCTCTCCTTTGTTAATCCCTTAACAATTGTTTAATCAATTTTAAATGTAGCAAGCTTCTCAAGGCATAATGTCCTGTAGTCCACCAATTCTTCCCTGTAAGTGTCATCCGTTGTGAGACTGAGTTTAAAACCTTTAACCCTTTGCACACACCATATACAGTTCTAACTTGCCAGTTTCTGCTGATGATTAGGTTCAATTTTAATATAAATATTCAAATTATTATTATTCTTCAAGAGCTGAAGGGTGAGGGGTTGGAGCCAAACTGGGCACTGGGTAAAGGTCAGGCCAGACAGCACTGTCTTCAGCAGTAAAGGGTAGCTCAGCTAATCCTTCACAACCTGCATTCTTGCCCTGGGTCATGGCAACATTGAACATTACATTCGGCCTGGAATTCGTTACCAGTTTTAGAACAAGCAGCAGAATCAGTACAATGACTAAAACTACGGTCAGACACAGTTGCATGATCCACCCTCCAAACCCAGTATTATCTGGCCTAGCAAACGATGGTGGGCCTGTAATACAGAGAACGTCATGGGGTCAAGGTTTCATGGTATCTCCACTAAGAATGGTAAGTCCATTTGCATAGTCATATTTACCTCTATAGGAACTCCCACAGCGGTAAACCTGCTCCTACCTTAACTGGCCCCAACCCACACCCAATACTCTTTTGTCCAGATGTAAGATTAGCAACCATTTCTGCTCTAGATAAGAACACATAGTTCTCATTGTTGTGAGGAGCCCAGCAGGGCTCTCTTTCGAAGATTACCAAATAAGTTTACTGGCAGCCTACTTGTTTTCTTTCTCCAATCCCCCATAAAAATAGCACAATAAACACTGCAAGACATTTTTGTGAAATAGTATCCACACACTGGTGCGGCTTCATCTCAATGTATTTTTTACATTTCAGGCTTTTCGATTTCCATTCTCCTTTCTCTTGCTTATCTCATGGCTATCTTCCCACTAATTTTCCTTTATGTAATTCAGCTTTTACGTGTGTATTTTTCTGTCTTTTTAATAATAATAATATTGAATTTGTAGAGCGCATTTCCCACGCTCAATGCACATGTGAAGCTTGTTGGGGCTTACTTCTGTGTGCAACTCATTTCACGGCTGCAGTTTGAGCTTATTTATTCCCTTTTATATATGAAAATAAGCTGATACTGGCCTTTATTATTTATGATTTAGCTTAATTAAATTGATTTATATTATGGTGTTTCTATTCTAAGAAAAACTAAAATAGATTTTACAGTACCTAAAACATCCATTAATATACTGAACAAAAATATAAATTCAACATGCAACAGTTTCAAAGGTTTTACTGAGTTACAGTTCATATAAGGAAATCAGTCAATTGAAATACATTCATTAGGCCATAATCAATGGATTTTAAAAAACAAACATTTTCAGCTCATGAAATATGGGACCAACACTTTAAAAGTTGCGTTTATATTTTTGTTCAGTGTACATTTCAAGTCCTTCAAAATAGAAAATACATATCCTAATGTTAAAAGTAGAATATAAACTAGATATAGGCTACTGTGGGTGGGGTAGGCTAAATAATTACAATGAATTAGGCTAAATAATTGCCTAATAAAAAAACATTTGATAATGGAAACAAAATATTCTAGGCAGAGCATGCCCAAGGGTTGTAGCTGAGCAGTACCAGAGTGAAACTGGAGCCTGAGAGAAGGCCGACAAGATTTTAAAAGATTGCTCAATTACACTCTGCACAAACGATTGTCACCTGTGATGCCTCGGCACTTCGCCCTTGGAGCTGTTTTGTCTCAACTGCATGGAGGCGTGGAACAGCCAGTGACTTTTGCCTAAATGAGCCTTGTCTCCGACTGAACAAAAGTACTCTGAGGCCCTGGCTTTCATGTGG
Source organism: Coregonus clupeaformis (assembly GCF_020615455.1). Classification (NCBI taxonomy): domain Eukaryota; kingdom Metazoa; phylum Chordata; class Actinopteri; order Salmoniformes; family Salmonidae; genus Coregonus; species Coregonus clupeaformis. Next base: position 44,006 of record NW_025535496.1, on the reverse strand, counting down.
GCGTGCGAGCACTGGCACTTGTACTTGTACGGCAGACCATTCAAACTCTGCACAGACCATCAAGCCCTCACAGCACTGCTGGCCACATAGGGCTCCGGACACAAGCCTCTATGGCTTTTCAGATGGGCAGACTGTCTGAACCAGTAAAATTTCAACCATGATCTCTCTTCTCTGAAATCAGCTGACTTTGTGAGAGGAGGTGTAGGCTACTAGTGAGGTGGGAGGAGAATCACCCTACACCTGAGAGGGTTGGGCTGTTTCACTCTATGCAACACCTAGTTGGCAGGGATGTATCTGTAGAGAATTCCTCTTCCAAGGAAGACAAAGGACATTATTTCCGTGTGCATTTGTTTACATCTGGCTGGCGCCACTGAATCTGTCTCTCCTGTCTTGACCTGAGCAGATATCAATCAGCACACAGCTCATGGTCTCAGCCAATCAGCAGATACCCACTCGCCCCACACACTGTACATGAGCTGTGCATGCATCCTCTGATTGGCCAAGGACTATTAGCTGCTCTTTCACTGGCAGGCTGGACCAGGCCCATGCTCGTGAACAGCTATAAAAAAATACCTTCTCCCACCCTAGCTGTTTGTTACAGTGCAGATCACGGGTGGATTTCTGGATGTATGTTCATGGAATGCCTAGGTGAAAGTGAGTAGTTGTTATTGTTGTTATGCTTGGGTTTGTGTTTTTACTTCTGTTAGCGCTTGTTGCTATCATTCCATGTATTGTTGTAATTGGGTTATTTTATATGTTCAGGTAGCATGCTCATATACACATTCTTTATTAATAGTTCATTTATTACTCTCTATACATTTTACTCACTTAAAAAAACAATTATGTTGTGTAAACTTTGATATTTATATTTTGCATTTCATCTCAAATAGCTAGGTAGATTTGTACAATGAGTTTAGTTTGCTGAATTTATCGAGACCCTCAACCTTGCAGCAATTTAAATTGTGCTGGCGGGGATCATTAACATATTGACCAGGGTTCCCTTTTTTGGAAAATTGTATTTTATTTATTGATTTTATTCGCCAGTAAATACATTTCTAACACATTTCAGTGAATATTGATGCTGAATTCAGATTTGTTTTCTGATAGCAAGAAATGTGTTTTATAGCAGCCTTCTTTCAACATAAATTACTTTAATTGTACCATATTATAGTTAATCAATCTTAAAATGTATGGTACTAGAAATCATAATTGATCTCAAGTTAAAAAAACACATTTGCCTAATGTGCGTAATATTTTCCTGCCAAGTTGCCAACAGTAAACTTTTAAATCCTGTGGAACCATTTACCTTATACACTGAGTGTACAAAACATTAAGAAAACCTTCCTAATATTGAGTTGCATCCCCCCCTTTTGCCCTCAGAACAGCCTTAATTAATCGAGGCATGGACTCTACAAGGTGTCGAAGCGTTCCACAGGGATGCTGGCCCATGTAGACTCCAGTGCTTCATACAGTTGTGTCAAGTTGGCTGAATGCCCTATGGGTGGTGGACCATTCTGTTTATTTATTATTTATCTTTTATTTCACCTTTATTTAACCAGGTAAGCCAGTTGAGAACAGGTTCTCATTTACAACTGGCCAAGGTAAAGCAAAGCAGTGCGATAAAAACAACAACACACAGAGTTACATATGGGGTAAACAAAACATACAGTCAATAACACAATAGAACATCTATATACAGTGTGTGCAAATGTAGTAAGTTATGGAGGTAAGGCAATAAATAGCCATAGTGCAAAAATAATTACAATTTAGTATTAACACTGGAGAGATAGATGTGCAAAAGATTTTTATTTTTATTTTTATTTCACCTTTATTTAACCAGGTAAGCCAGTTGAGAACAGGTTCTCATTTACAACTGCGACCTGGCCAAGATAAAGCAAAGTAGTGCAATAAAAACAACACAGAGTTACATATGGGGTAAAAAACATAAAGTCAGAAATACAACAGAAAATATATATACAGTGTGTGCAAATGTAGCAAGTTATGGAGGTAAGGCAATAAATAGGCTATAGTGCAGAATAATTACAATAGTATTAACACTGGAATGCTAGATGTGCAAGAGATTATGTGCAAATAGAGATACTGGGGGTGCAAAAGAGCAAAATAAATAACAATATAGGGATGAGGTAGTTGGGTGGGCTAATTTCAGATGGGCTGTGTACAGGTGCAGTGATCGGTAAGGTGCTCTGACAACTGATGCTTAAAGTTATTGAGGAGATAAGAGTCTCCAGCTTCAGAGATTTTTTGCAATTCGTTCCAGTCATTGGCAGCAGAGAACTGGAAGGAATGGCGGCCAAAGGAGGTGTTGGCTTTGGGAATGACCAGTGAGATATACCTGCTGGAGCGCAACTACGGGTGGGTGCTGCTATGGTGACCAATGAGCTAAGATAAGGCGGGGATTTGCCTAGCAGTGATTTATATATGGCCTGGAGCCAGTGGGTTTGACGACGAACATGTAGTGAGGACCAGCCAACAAGAGCGTACAGGTCACAGTGGTGGGTAGTGTATGGGGCTTTGGAGACAAAACCGGATGGCACTGTGATAGACTACATCCAATTTGCTGAGTAGAGTGTTGGAGGCTATTTTGTAAATGACATCGCCGAAGTCAAGGATCGGTAGGATAGTCAGTTTTACGAGGGCATGTTTGGCAGCATGAGTGAAGGAGGCTTTGTTGCGAATTAGGAAGCCGATTCTAGATTTAACTTTGGATTGGAGATTCTTTATGTGAGTCTGGAAGTTGAGTTTACAGTCTAACCAGACACCTAGGTATTTGTAGTTGTCCACATACTCTAGGTCAGACCCGTCGAGAGTGGTGATTCTAGTCGGGTGGGCGGGTGCAAGCAGCGTTCGATTGAAAAGCATGCATTTAGTTTTACTAGTGTTTAAGAGCAGTTGGAGGCTACTGAAGGATTGTTGTATGGCATTGAGCTCGTTTGGAGGTTTGTTAACACAGTGTCCAATGAAGGGCCAGATGTATACAAAATGGTGTCGTCTGCGTAGAGGTGGATCTGAGAGTCACCAGCAGCAAGAGCGACATCATTGATATACACGGAGAAAAGTGTCGGCCCAAGAATTGAACCCTGTGGCACCCCCATAGAGACTGCCATAGGTCCAGACAACAGGCCCTCCGATTTGACACACTGAACTCTATCTGAGAAGTAGTTGGTGAACCAGGCGAGGCAGTCATTTGAGAAACCAAGGCTATTTAGTCTGCCAATAAGAATGCGGTGGTTGACAGAGTCGAAAGCCTTGGCCAGGTCGATGAAGACGGCTTCACAGTACTGTCTATTATCAATCGTGGTTATAATATCGTTTAGGACCTTGAGCGTGGCTGAAGTGCACCCGTGACCAGCTCGGAAACCAGATTGCATAAGCGGAGAAGGTACGGTGGTATTCGAAATGGTCGATGATCTGTTTGTTAACTTGGCTTTCGAATACTTTCGAAAGGCAGGGCAGGATGGATATAGGTCTGTAGCAGTTTGGATCAAGAGTGTCACCCCCTTTGAAGAGGGGGGATGACCGCGGCAGCTTTCCAATCTCTGGGGATCTCAGACGTTATGAAAGAGAGGTTGAACAGACTATAATAGGGGTTGCGACAATTTCGCGGCTAGTTTTAGAAAGAAAGTGTCCAGATTGTCTAGCCCAGCTAATTTGTAGGGGTCCAGATTTTGCAGCGCTTTCAAAACATCAGCTGTCTGAATTTGTGTGAAGGAGAAGCGGGGAGGCATGGGCAAGTTGCAGCAGAGGGTGCAGAGTTGGTGGCCGGGTTAGTGGTAGCCAGATGGAAAGCATGGCCAGCTGTAGCAAAATGCTTGTTGAAATTCTCGATTATTGTAGATTTATCGGTGGTGATAGTGTTCCTAGCCTCAGTGCAGTGGGCAGCTGGGGAGGAAGTGCTCTTATTCTCCATGGACTTTACAGTGTCCCAAAACTTTTTGGAGTTGTGCTACAGGATGCAAATTTCTGTTTGAAAAAGTTAGCCTTTGCTTTCCTGACTGCTTGTGTATATTGGTTCCTAACTTCCCTGAAAAGTTGCATATCGCGGGGGCTATTTGATGCTAATGCTGTACGCCACAGGATGTTTTTGTGCTGGTCAAGGGCAGTCGAGTCTGAGGAGAACCAGGGGCTATATCGGTTCTTAGTTCTGTATTTTTTGAATGGGGCATGTTTATTTAAGATTGAGAGGAAATTACTTTTAAGGAACAACCAGGCATCCTCTACTGACGGAATGAGATCTATATCCATCCAGGATACCTAGGCCAGGTCAATTAGGAAGGCCTCCTCGCTAAAGTGTTTTTAGGGAGCGTTTGACAGTGATGAGCGTGGTCGTTTGACCGCGGACCCGTTACGGACGCAGAGCAATAAGGCAGTAATCGCTGAGATCCTGGTTGAAGACAGCTGAGGTGTATTTAGAGGGTATGTTAGTCAGGATGATATCTATGAGGGTACCCATGTTTACGGATTTAGGGTTGTACCTGGTAGGTTCGTTGATAATTTGCGTGAGGTTGAGGGCATCTAGCTTGGATTGTAGGATGGCTGGGGTATTAAGCATATCCCAATTTAGGTCACCAAGCAGTACAAACTCTGAGGATAAATGGGGGGCAATCAATTCACATATGGTGTCAGGGCACAGCTGGGGCTGAGGGGGTCTGTAGCAAGCGGCAACAGTAGAGACTTATTTCTGGAAAGGTGGATTTTTAGAAGTAGAAGCTCAAACTGTTTGGGCACAGACCTGGATAGTATGATAGAGCTCTGCAGGCTATCTCTACAGTAGATTGCAACTCCACCCCCTTTGGCAGTTCTATCTAGACGGAAAATGTTATAGTTGGGGATGGAAATTTCAGAATTTTTGGTGGCCTTCCTGAGCCAGGATTCAGACACTGCTAGAACATCAGGGTTGGCAGAGTGTGCTAACGCAGTGAATAACTCAAACTTAGGAAGTAGACTTCTGATATTTATGTGCAAGAAACCAAGACTTTTGCGATTACAGAAGTCATCAAATGATAGCGCCTGGGGAGTAGGAGTGATACGAGGGCTGCAGGGCCTGGGTTAGCCTCTACATCACCAGAGGAACAGAGGAGGACTAGAATAAGGATCGCTAAAGCTTTAAGAACTGGTCTTCTAGTGCGTTGGGTACATAGAATAAAGGGGGCAGATTTCCGGGTGTTATAGAAAAGATTCAGGGCATTATGTACAGACAAGGATATGGAAGGATATGAGTAAAGTGAGGTAAACCTAAGCGTTGGGTAACAATGAAAGAGATAGCATCGCTGGAGGCATCAATTGAGTCGGTCTCCGCGTGTATAGGGGGGAGGGGCAAAGGAGCTATCTAAGGCAGGTTTAGCTAGGCTGGGGGGTCTACAGTGATATAGTACAATTAGAAATAACCGAAACAACAATAAACTAACCATGTTTGGGCTGAGGCTAAACATAAACAGGATGTAGTACCGTAAAAAGGGAACAGTCCAGCAGATATCAGCTGTATAGCTGAGTTATCATAAGGTCGGTGGTGAAGCACTAGTGAGTAAGAGGCCACGGCTAGCGTGTGCTAGCGGGCCAGGGCTAGCAGATGGATGGAATCTTCGTGGTTAACGTCGTAACCACATCAGACGATTTCGTCGGCAGACCAGTCGTGTAGGGATCGGCGGGGCTCCGTGTCAACACTAGGTGGTCCCGTCCGGTTGACAGAGAGGTAGATAGCCGGGAGATGGGCCTAGCTCAGGATGATTAGCCAGACCACAGCGTCCGTTTTGTTGTAGCTAGCTGGTAGCGATGATCCGGAGTTAAAGGTCCAGTGATTCCAGTGATTCCGGCGGAAAAACTGATATGTTCTGGGTCGATAACGCTGTGCAGACTGGCCGAATATCCGGTGATCAATGTCCAGTGATTAAAATTAATCCCGCAGAAAAAAAATCCAATGTTCTGGGTGAAACACCGCTAGCTGTGGCTAATAGCAAGTAGCTAGTTAGCTGGCTAGCTAGTTTCAACTGGAGATTCTAGATTCTAGATAAAGGTAAGTCAATAATAGAATCCGTTCCACATTGAGTGAGGCGGGTTGCAGGAAAGTATATCTTGTAGAAGGATGAAAAGTCTGATAGGGAAATATGTACGAAAAATAGGGTATTTACAGGCTATTTTACAGACATACGATAAAAACACAACTGCACACTACGCCATCTTGGAATTAAATATGAATTTAAATAGGAATTAGATGATGTGCAAATAGAGATACTGGGGTGCAATTGAGCAAAATAAATAACAATATGGGGATGAGTAGGTTGGGTGGGCTAATTACAGATGGGCTGTGTACAGGTGCAGTGATCGGTAAGCTGCTCTGACAACTGATGCTTAAAGTTAGTGAGGGAGATAAGAGTCTCCAGCTTCAGAGATGTTTGCAGTTCGTTCCAGTCATTGGCAGCAGAGAACTGGAAGGAATGGCGGCCAAAGGAGGTGTTGGCTTTGGGGATGACCAGTGAGATATACCTACTGGAGCGTAGCCTACGGGTGGGTGTTGCTATGGTGACCAATGAGCTAAGATAAGGCAGGGATTTGCCTAGCAGTGATTTATAGATGACCTGGAGCCAGTAGGTTTGGCGACAAATATGTAGTGAGGGCCAGCCAACGAGAGCGTACAGGTCACAATGGTGGGTAGTATATGAGGCTTTGGTGACAAAACGGATGGCACTGTGACAGACTACATCCAATTTGCTGAGTAGAGTGTTGGAGGCTATTTTGTAAATGACATCCCAAAGTCAAGGATCGGTAGGATAGTCAGTTTTATGAGGGCATGTTTGGCAGCATGAGTGAAGTAGGCTTTGTTATGAAATAGGAAGCCGATTCTAGATTTAACTTTGGATTGGAGAAGCTTAATGTGAGTCTGGAAGGAGAGTTTACGGTGTAACCAGACACCTAGGTATTTGTAGTTGTCCACATATTCTAAGTCAGACCCGCCGGAGTAGTGATTCTAGTCGGGCGGGCGGGTGCAAGCAGCGTTCGATTGAAGAGCATGCATTTAGTTTTACTAGCGTTTAAGAGCAGTTGGAGACTATGGAAGGAGTGTTGTATGGCATTGAAGCTCGTTTGGAGGTGTGTTAACACAGTGTCCAATGAAGGGCCAGATGTATCAAAATGGTGTAGTCTGCGTAGAGGTGGATCTGAGCAGCAGCAAGCGTGACATCATTGATATACACAGAGAATAGAGTCTGCCCGAGAATTGAACCCTGTGGCACCACCATAGAGACTGCCAGAGGTCCAGACAACAGGACCTCCGATTTGACACATTGAACTCTGGGAAGTAGTTGGTGAACCAGGCGAGGCAGTCATTTGAGAAACCAAGGCTATTTAGTCTGCCAATAAGAATGCAGTGATTGACAGAGTCGAAAACCTTGGCCAGGTCGATGAAGACGGCTGCACAGTACTGTCTTTTATCGATCCTGGTTATAATATCGTTTAGGACCTTGAGCGTGGCTGAGGTGCACCCATGACCAGCTCGGAAACCAGATTGCATAGCGGAGAAGGTACGGTGGGATTCGAAATGGTCGGTGATCTGTTTGTTAACTTGGCTTTCAAATACTTTCGAAAGACAGGGCAGGATGGATATAGGTCATGTAACAGTTCTTGATACACACAGGAAACTGTTGAGCATGAAAAACCCAGCAGTGTTGCAGTTTTTGACACAAACCGGTGCGCCTGGCACCTACTACCGTACCCCATTTAAAAGGCGCTTAAATATTTTATCTAGCCGGTTCACCCTCTGAATGGCACACATACACAATCCATGTCTCAAAATGTAAAAATCCTTCTTCAACCTGTCTCCTCTCATTCATCTACACTGATTGAAGTGGATTTACCTAGTGATATCAATAAGGGATCATAGCTTTCACCTGGATTTATCTGGTCAGTCTATGTCATGGAAAGAGCAGGTGCTCACTATATGTTTTACACTCAGTGTATTTTTTAAATGACTAACATTCCTGAGTCGTCCAATGATTGATACTATGTTCTCCATTTACAGATCTTAAACCCCTGTCAACTTCTTCTGGATCACACAACTATAAGATCATCATGGCATGCAAGTGAGTGTCAACATATTTCATTGTTATTTTATTTGTTATTGAATGTTTAACAGACTATTGACATACTGTATGCAAATAAAACATGTATATGCAGTTTTTCAGACCCAGATTAAACCTACATCTGGACTACAATGCATGCTGAATGGAGAATCTCAATTGAAAGTGCTTTTTAGTCCAGGAAAAGGCTTAATCTAGGTGCGGAAAACTAGTCCCCACAGTCCTCTTGATTTGATAAGTAATCATGCGATTGGTTGAAAGCTATATAACATTTTTAGCAGAAAAATGTGCCTTATTGGTTTTAATATTTTTGCCCTCAGATCTCTGAGAGAACATATAATTCTTTCTATAAAGTAAAACACAATTGTAAGTTACATTTTATTCAAATGGATAACATATGTTCATTTATTTCCCATGATTAGTGTCACATCGTCAAAAATGCAAGACATTATTTCAAAAAGTATCCTTATCGACCAAGGACCTCCTGAACGGTATGAACTAGTAACAAAGAAACAGAGTCTGGACCAGGATGATAAACTCAGAAGATGGACCTTTGGAGAGAGAGATCCCACCAAGGTCAACAGAACCATTCTGATGGTGGGAGAAACAGGCACAGGGAAGTCAACTCTGATCAATGCCATGGTCAATTATGTCCTGGGCGTAAATCAGAGGAAAAGTCTGGTTTGAGATTGTGGAGGAGGAAAAAGAGGAGGAAAAAGAAGTCAGACTGAAACTCAAACTACAGGGGTCACTGTTTATGATATCTTTGGGTTTGAGGACGGGCGAGTCCCCTACTCTCTCACCATCATCGACACTCCTGGGTATGGAGGCACCAGAGGGATTCAAGTCGACCAACTGATCTCTGAAAAATTGTTGGAGTTGTTTAGATCTGAATGTGGAGTCCATCTAATTGATGCTGTATGTTTAGTGATGAAGGCAAGTGCAAATATACTCACCTTTGAACAGAAGTACATATTTGATGCAGTTTTGTCTTTATTTGGCAAAGACGTGAAGAAGACCATTGTGGCCCTCATTACACACTCAGATGGTTTGGAACCTACCAATGCTCTGCAGGCCTTAAAATATTCTCAAGTCCCCTGTGCAAAAGATGACAGCGATCAATACCTTTATTTCCCTATTCAACAACTCTCAAAGAAAGAGTGTTACCTCAGCAAAAGCAACTCGGGCCAAGAAAGAAGAACTTATCTTGAAGACTTTATGGGACCGATCAGAAGAGGGCATGAAGGATTTCACAGAATTCCTGGGTGGAAAAATACCTCAAAATGTAAAGATGATTGAAGGCGTTCTGAGAGTGCGCAAACAACTGGAGGCGTGTGTCAGCAATGTGCGCAATCGGATCCACATGATTGATCTGAAACAGGATGAAATCAAGCAGACTGAAAGAGCCCTGGAGAATCACAAGAAATACATGGAGGAAAGCAAGGACTTTTCTTATGAAGTTGAAGAGAAATATAAAGGAAAGGATCCTACAAAACAAGGGGGGGCTACCACCTGCACAGTGTGTGAGGAGAACTGTCACTATCCAGGCTGCTGGTGGGTCAAAGATCTCTCATGGTGCCATAAGATGAAGAACTACCACTGCACTGTGTGTACTGGTAAATGTCACTACACCAAGCATGTCAAAGAAAATACAATGTATGTTCTCAAGACCAGGAAGGTTACAAGGACATATGAAGATTTGAAAAAGAAGTATGAAATCAATGAGAAAGCAGCTGAGGAGAAAGTGCATGTGATCAGCAGACTTCAGTCAGAGTTGGAGCAGTTCACACTACAGAAGGCCAAACTGGTGGAGGAATCCTACCAGTGTGTCATGAACCTGGAAGAGAAAGCCCTAAAGGCCGTCTCACTGTCCACTGCTCAGCATCTGGACTTCCTGATTGACAAGATGAAGGAGACAGGAAACACAGAGAAGGTTCAGAAACTGGAGGAGATGAAGAAGAGAGCTGAGGAACACAAGGGAGCTTTAGATTACTTTAAAGCTGGTGTGAGTGAAGGGTGGAATAGTTCCTGGGGAAAGTAAAACTGAGACATATAGTAAAGAAAAAACATTATGTGGAAAAAACACATGAACATAGAATAGAAAATAGATATTTGGGGGAATGAAGCTGTTCTTCTTAATCCACTTTCTCTTCCAAGAAATACTGTACATTTAAAGTTAACCAAATAATATGTTGTATGAGATTAATATAGATGGACCATATTTATCTTTTAATTTCACCAATGATATGTTTTGTTTGTTAATCATAACCTCAGATGATAAATAATTGCCCATATTAATAAAACACTTTTGTCAATAGCTTGTATAAATGACATTCTTTGTAAATTCATTTTAGTAAAGACAAAAAAAAGTGTCACTGAAATCTCATTGTGTTTAGAATGTAGGTTAATGATCTCTCATCATGTAGTGTGACAAAGAACAACCACTGCACTGTGTGCAAAGACAAATGTCAATACGAAAAGCAGGTCAAAGAACACAAAATGTATGTTACCAAGACCAGACCGATTCTCAGGACATGAGGATTTGAAAAGAAGTATGAAATCAATATGAAAGCAGCTGGGAAGAAAGAGAGACTCTGATCAGCAGACTTACATTTACATTTTAGTCAATTAGCAGAAGCTCTTATCCAGAGCAACTTATCCAGAGTGAGTGCATACATTATTGTTTAGAATTATTTTTATTTATTTTTTCATTTTTAAATTATTTTTCCATACCCCCCGTGGAATCGAACCCACAACCCTGGCGTTGCAAACGCCATGCTCTACCAACTGAGCTACATCCCCTACCGGCCATTCCCTCCCCTACCCTAGACGACGCTGGGCCAATTGTGCACCACCCCATGGGTCTCCCAGTCGCGGCCGGCTACGACAGAGCATGGATACGAACCAGGATCTCTAGTGGCACAGCTAGCACTGCATCGCAGCCTTAGAACACTGCGCCACCTGTTTGGCCACTCAGAAGGCCAAACAGGTGGAGAATCCTACCAGTGTGTCATGAACCTGGAAGAGAAAGCCCTAAAGGCCGTCTCACTGTCCACTGCTCAGCATCTGGACTTCCTGATTGACAAGATGAAGGAGACAGGATACACAGAGAAGGTTCAGAAACTGGAGGAGATGAAGAGAGCTGAGGAACACAAGGGAGCAATGAGTTACTTCAGAACTGGATTGAAATGGGGTAAAGGGTTAGGAGGTAAAGTATTGAATACTTTAAAAGATAAGCTGCCAGACATATAATAGCTAGCACCATACCTGCATGCCATTGCTGGCTTTGGTCTGAAGCTAAGCAGGGTTGGTCCTGGTCGGTCCCTGGATGAGAGACCAGATGCTGCTGGAAGTGGTGTTGGAGGGCCAGTAGGAGGCACTCTTTCCTCTGGTCTAAAAATATATATATCCCAATGCCCCAGGGCAGTGATTGGGGACATTGCCCTGTCTTTCGGCTGGGTAGTTAAATGGGTGTCCTGACTCTGTGTGGGCATTAAAAATCCCATGACACTTATCGTAAGAGTATGGGTGAAGGGGTGTTAACGCCGGTGTCCTGGCTAAATTCAAAATCTGGCCTTCATGGCCAACTAATTCTCCCAGCTTTTAATTGGCTCATTCATCTGCCCTGTAACTATTCCCCAGGTTGTTGCTGTAAATGAGAACGTGTTCCCCACTCAACTTAGCTGGTAAAAAAATAATACAAAGAAAGAACACTGGATTCCATTAATGTAATTCTATTTTAAACAATTATTATTTTTCATTTTTTTGGGGGGTAGATCAGCTTTAATACTCGCGGATAGATTGTGGCTTCCATCATCGGATTGTCTGCATCATTTCCAATCCCCCATATATTTTTTTGTAAATATATAAAAAATACACCACCGGTCAAAAGTTTTAGAACACCTACTCATTCAAGGGTTTTTCTTTATTTGTACTATGTTCTACATTGTAGAATAATAGTGAAGACATAAAACTATGAAATAACAAATATGGAATCATGCAGTAACCAAAAAAGTGTTAAACAAATCAAAATATATTTTCTATTTGAGATTCTTCAAATTGCCACCCTTTGCCTTGATGACAGCTTTGCACAGTCTTGGCATTCTCTCAACCAGCTTCATGAGGTAGTCACCTGGAATGCATTTCAATTAACAGGTGTGCCTACTTCAAAGTTAATTTGTGGAATTTATTTCCTTCTTAATGCGTTTGAGCCAATCAGTTGTGTTGTGACAAGGTAGGGGTGGTATACAGAAGATAGCCCTATTTGGTAAAAGACCAAGTACATATTATGGCACGAACAGCTCGAATAAGCAAAGAGAAAGCGACAGTCCATCATTACTTTAAGACATGAAGGGCAGTCAATCCGGAAGATTTAAAAACGTTGAACGTTTCTTCAAGTGCAGTTGCAAAAACCATCAAGATCTATGATGAAACTGGCTCTCATGAGGACTGCCACAGGAATGGAAGACCCAGAGTTACCTCTGCTGCAGAGGATAACTTCATTAGAGTTACCAGCCTCAGAAATTGCAGCCCAAATAAATGCTTCACAGAGTTCAAGTCACAGACACATCTCAACATCAACTGTTCAGAGGGGACTGTGTGAATCAGGCCTTCATGGTCAAATTGCTGCAAAGAAACCACTACTAAAGGACACCAGTAAGAAGAAGAGACCTGCTTGGGCCAAGAAACATGAGCAATGGACATTAGACCAGTGAAATTTGTCCTTTGGTCTGAAGTCCAAATTTGAGATTTTGGTTCCAACCGCAATGTCTTTGTGAGATGCGGTGTGGGTGAACAGATAATCTCCGCATGTGTATTTCCCACCGTAAAGCATGGAGGAGGAGGTGTTATGGTGTGGGGGTGCTTTGCTGGTGACACTGTCTGTGATTTATTTAGAATTCAAGGCACACTTAACCAGCATGGCTACCACAGCATTCTGTAGCGATACGCTATCCATTCTGGTTTGGGCTTAGTGGGACTATCAATTGTTTTTCAACAGGACAATGACCCAACACACCTTCAGGCTGTCTGGGAACTTGCAGGTGCCTTGGTGGAAGAGTGGGGTAACATCTCACAGCAAGAACTGGCAAATCTGGTGCAGTCCATGAGGAGGAGATGCACTGCAGTACTTAATGCAGCTGGTGGCCACACCAGATACTGACTGTTACTTTTGATTTTGACCCTCCCCCCTTTATTCAGGGACATATTATTAAATTTCTGTTAGTCACATGTCTGTGGAACTTGTTCAGTTTATGTCTCAGTTGTTGAATCTTGTTATGTTCATACAAATATTTAAACATGTTAAGTTTTCTGAAAATATACACAGTTGACAGTGAGAGGACGTTTCTTTTTTGCTGAGTTTTATATTTCTTTTATAATGTATTTTACTTTATTATTTCCCCCTAACCCTACCACCCCTCCCCTAATTGGAGTAAACTAATGGACAACAACACTTAGGCTTCCCAATATTGTCTTCGGAAGGAAAATTTTTATTAAACTAGAAACTGAATCAGAATAACAAACAAAATTAGAATTACAACCCCTGATAAATTCATAAGGAAATTATTTTAACCCATAAGGGGGATTCAAGGAATAGACTAGAGAATGGTTTATTTCACACCACTCATGCACTTGTTGTATGTGAGTAGCATATGTAAAAGTGATATTTCATTATTTTGTATATACTTTTTGCAACAATTTCTAAAACCTGTTTTTGCTTTGTCATTATGGGGTATTGTTTGCATTGGCCACCCGTCATTCTGGGCCCACATTTGTAGCTAAGAAATACAATAAAATAAAATAAACTTTTTTGTTTGGGGGGGGTTGCCTGTTTTGCATGTTATTTTGCCATTAATATGTGTCACATATCAGTTTGCAAACAATGTAAAATAAATAAATAATAATCATTGAGTTAATAAAGCCATATACAAACATGGTCTCTTTTTTGCTTTCTTGAGTAAGGCAGCTCCAACATGCAGGTGTTTCAGCTTAGCTCAGTGCTTTATGTGGTTGTGGGGTAGCCAGCAGAGCGTAGGGGTTGGTAATGTTCTGTAGTTACGACGTGATTGGCTCAGTGTTCTGTCACTCATGGGGACACTATGTCACCGCCAAATCTAAGGCTAGAGCTCGAAAATTCAAGCCCTTGGGTGCTGCCATGGAGTTACATTAGAAGTGCCCATCCAAGAAGGCTCAAGGGCATTGGCCACAGATAAAATGACTTCAAATCTCGTTATATCTACAGTAGCTTTGATTGGACTGATAATGTCAACATCATATTTTCAAAATCTTAGCTAGCAGTTATCATCATAAATCAAGTCGACATCTACTTGCAAATCCTTTTTCATCCTTGTCATATGAAGAGAAATAATTAAGAGAAATTATAGATAAAATGTATCAGTGCTCATCGGCCATTGGACATAAACATTGCACAACAAGTTGGAAATCGCAAATTCAACAATGAGTGGTTTGGAAGGAATCAGTGGCTAACTGCAAGCATGGCAAAGCAATCACTAGCCTGCTATTCAGTGGAGTTGCTGTGTGGTACGAAGTCTGGGTTTAAGGGTCTCTTTTCCAAGGTTTTTGTGTTATTACATACAGTCGGGAAGAACTATTGGATATCAGAGATGCGGTAACTCACCAGCACTGCCAGCATCACGACCAGGAACACGACTTTCCCAAGCGGATCCTTTGTTCGCACCCCCAGGGCAATTGAACTGATTCAGGCCCAGGAGGGTAAATCACAGAATAAATGGTTTATTCCGTAACACAGCGTACGCAGCAATGCGCACTGGAGAACAACAAGGCACACGGGTGTCGTTACCGTACCCCCCCGCCCCCCTTGACGCACAGCTCCAGCAACACGCCGACACCTGCCTCAGGGGCCGACCAGGAGGATGTGGAGCAGGGCGAGCCGGACGGCGACAGTGGAAATCCCGCAACAGGGAGGGGTCGAGGATATCCCTCACCGAGATCTAATTTTGTGAAAAAGCACGCCCCATGCATTGACTAAATTACAGATGGAATGAGGGTAGAGGATAACTATAACGAATTGTCCCCTTGTTAAGTGCTCGGTAATCAATGCAAGGGCGCAGACCTCCGTCTTTCTTCTTCACAAAACTCGAGGAGGCGGGCGAAGTGGAGGGACGTATGAACCCCTGGCGCAGGGACTCGGAGACGTATATCTCCATCGCCTCCTTTTCAGCCTGCGACAGGGGATATACAGTTGAAGTCGGAAGGTAACATACACCTTAGCCAAATACATTTCAACTCAGTTTTTCACAATTCTTGACAGTTAATCCTAGTAAAAATCAGTTAGGATCACCACTTTATTTTAAGAATGTGAAATGTCAGAATAATAGTAGAGAGAATGATTTATTTCAGCTTTTATTTCTTTCATCAAATTCCCAGAGGGTCAGAAGTTTACATACACTCAATTAGTATTTGGTAGCATTGCCTTTAAATTGTTTAACTTGGTCAAATGTTTCGGGTAGCCTTCCAGAAGCTTCCCACAATAAGTTGGGTACATTTTGGCCCATTCCTCCTGACAGAGCTGGTGTAACTGAGTCAGGTTTGTAGGCCTCCTTGCTCGCACCCGCTTTTTAGTTCTGCCCACAAATGTTCTATAGGATTGAGGTTAGGGCTTTTGTGATGGCCACTCCAATACCTTGACTTTGTTGTCCTTAAGCCATTTTGCCATAACTTTGGAAGTATGCTTGGGGTCATTGTCCATTTGGAAGACCCATTTGCGACCTAGCTTTAACTTCCTGACTGATGTCTTGAGATGTTGCTTCAATATATCCACGTAATTGTCCTTCCTCATGATGCCATCTATTTTGTGAAGTGCACCAGTCCCTGCTGCAGCAAAGCACCAACACAGCATGATGCTGCCACCCCCGTGCTTCACGGTTGGGAATGGTGTTCTTCAGCTTGCAAGCACCCCCTTTTTCCTCCAAACATAACGATGGTCATTATGGCCAAACAGTTCTATTTTTGTTTCATCAGACCAGAGGACATTTACGATCTTCGTCCCCCATGTGCAGTTGCAAACTGTAGTCTGGCTTTTTATGCCGGTTTTGGAGCAGTGGCTTCTTCCTTGCTGAGCAGCCTTTCAGGTTATGTCGATATAGGACTCGTTTTACTGTAGATATAGATACTTTTGTACCTGTTTCCTCCAGCATCTTCACAAGGTCCTTTGCTGTTGTTCTGGGATTGATTTGCACTTTTCGCACCAAATTCGTTAATCTCTAGGAGACAGAACGCGTCTCCTTCCTGAGCGGTATGATGGCTGCGTAGTCCCATGGTGTTTATACTTGCGTACTATTGTTTGTACAGATGAACGTGGTACCTTCAGGCGTTTGGAAATTGTTCCCAAGGATGAACCAGACTTGAGGTCTTGGCTGATTTCTTTAGATTTTCCCATGATGTCAAGCAAAGAGGCACTGAGTTTGAAGGTATACCTTGAAATACATCCACAGGTACACCTCAATTGACTCAAATGATGTCAATTAGCCTATCAGCAGACCTTCTAAAGCCATGACATCATTTTCTGAAATTGTCCAAGCTATTTAAAGGCACAGTCAACTTAGCGTATGTAAACTTCTGACCCACTGGAATTGTGATACAGTGAGATATAAGTGAAATAATCTATCTGTAAACAATTGTTGGAAAAATTACTTGTGTCATTCACAAAGTAGATGTCCTAACCGACTTGCCGAAATTATAGTTTGTTATCAAGAAATGTGTGGAGTGGTTGAAAAACTAGTTTTAATGATTCCAACCTAAGTGTATGTAAACTTCCAACTTCAACTGTAAATATATTGTCTGAATGAACATAAAACATTCAAGATTACTTGAAGGGATTAATGGTAACATCAAGACTAAATATATTATGTGATATATATTGTGGGGAATTGATAAACATTTAGCTTACAAACAATTGACACAATGAAACAATGAGTCAGTGCGCATTTGTGGAGAGAGACATGCCTAGCGCACCTTCACACAACACTCACTCATCATCACAAATTGTGGTTTACCTCTATGGCTTTCTGCTTCTCCCAAATATTTATCATGATGTAGGCTAAATCAAACTCGTTACGAATTTAGTGCATTCAAATTGCAAATCGATAAAATGCAATCGTGGTACGTTGTCCGTAGCTTATGACTGCCCATATGGTACATTTCTAATAGAATGTTGAGATAGTGGAATGTGTGAGAGAGGAACTAGAATGGTATATTTCTAATGGGGGTAATCACCATGAGGTTGGTTTTAGGGAAATCATTTAATCACGCATGGGGTGCAATATATATAAAATAAATGAAAAAAAGGAACCATCTCTTTCTTTATATCTCTGTAACTATAGGAGTAGCCGAACCTGAAGAGGATGTCACATACTCTGAGGTCAGAAGACCAGGAGGTGGAGCTAGTGAGCAGGAGGATCCTGGGAAAGGTGAGGTGTGTGTGTGTGTGTGTGTGTTACAGGTAGCTAGGGTTTACTTTAAGAACGCCTTATTTACCATTATGACCTTATAAACTCTGACCCTCACTCCTTTCCCAGGAAGTGAACCTGGCACTAGTGACCCCTCTCCCTCAGTGGGGTCAAAGGCTGCATTCCCTGAGGGAGGGTCTGGGAGCGTTCCCGTGGTGACCCTGGTGTGTCTCTGTGTTCTACTGCTGGTTCTGGCTATCACTCTGGGAGTCCTCTGTGAGTATAGAAACATTTTACTGAACCCTGAACTTTTTACACTACTGAACCCTTTTACACTACTGAACCCTTTTACCTTAATGAACCCTTTTACACTACATATCTGCCATAGTTGCTGGCCTGGAACTCTGCTGAAAAGGACAATGTGCAGAGAAAATATCCAAGCCAGCCCAGACCAGTACATTTCAGGTTGGTACCATAGTCTGAGACAGAAGAGAAAAAAGAAATTCCATCCATCTTGTCTCCTTGTCTCTGTTCTAGATGCTTCCAACATGACTAGGCTTCAAGCTGAGGAGGCTCACTTTGCCCAGATGAAAGAGAATCTAACAGGTGAGAATATCAATGATCCAGAGGCCTTTACCATTATCAACCCCTTATATACAGTGGGGAAAAAAAGTATTTAGTCAGCCACCAATTGTGCAAGATCTCCCACTTAAAAAGATGAGAGAGGCCTGTAATTTTCAACTATGACAGACAAAATGAGAAAAAAAATCCAGAAAATCACATTGTAGGATTTTTAATGAATTTATTTGCAAATTATGGTGGAAAATAAGTATTTGGTCAATAACAAAAGTTTCTCAATACTTTGTTATGTACCCTTTGTTGGCAATGACAGAGGTCAAACGTTTTCTGTAAGTCTTCACAAGGTTATCACACACTGTTGCTGGTATTTAGGTCCATTCCTCCATGCAGATCTCCTCTAGAGCAGTGATGTTTTGGGGGCTGTTGCTGGGCAACACAGACTTTCAAATCCCTTCAAAGATTTTCTATGGGGTTGAGATCTGGAGACTGGCTAGGCCACTCCAGAACCTTGAAATGCTTCTTACGAAGCCACTCCTTCGTTGCCCGGGCGGTGTGTTTGGGATCATTGACATGCTGAAAGACCCAGCCATGTTTCATCTTCAATGCCCTTGCTGATGGAAGGAGGTTTTCACTCAAAATCTCACGATACATGGCCCCATTCATTCTTTTCTTTACACGGATCAGTCGTCCTGGTCCCTTTGCAGACAAACAGCCCCAAAGCATGATGTTTCCACCCCCCATGCTTCACAGTAGGTATGGTGTTCTTTGGATGCAACTCAGCATTCTTTGTCCTCCAAACACGACGAGTTGAGTTTTCCAAAAGTTATATTTTGGTTTCACCTGACCATATGACATTCTCCCAATCCTCTTCTGGATCATCCAAATGCACTCTAGCAAACATCAGACAGGCCTGGACATGTACTGGCTTAAGCAGGGGGACACTGCAGGATTTGAGTCCCTGGCAGCGTAGTGTGTTACTGATGGTAGGCTTTGTTACTTTGGTCCCAGCTCTCTGCAGGTCATTCACTAGGTCCCCCCGTGTGGTTCTGGGATTTTTTGCTCACCGTTCTTGTGATCATTTTGACCCCACGGGGTGAAATCTTGCGTGGAGCCCCAGATCGAGGGAGATTATCAGTGGTCTTTTATATCTTCCATTTCCTAATAATTGCTCCCACAGTTGATTTCTTCAAACCAAGCTGCTTACCTATTGCACATTCAGTCTTCCTCAGCCTGGTGCAGGTCTACAATTTTGTTTCTGGTGTCCTTTGACAGCTCTTTGGTCTTGGCCATAGTGGAGTTTGGAGTGTGACTGTTTGAGGTTGTGGACAGGTGTCTTTTATACTGATAACAAGTTCAAACAGGTGCCATTAATATCAGGTAACGAGTGGAGGACAGAGGAGCCTCTTAAAGAAGAAGTTACAGGTCTGTGAGAGCCAGAAATCTTGCTTGTTTCTAGGTGACCAAATACTTATTTTCCACCATAATTTGCAAATAAATTCATAAAAAATCCTACAATGTGATTTTCTGGATTTTTTTCCCTCAATTTATCTGTCACAGTTGACATGTACCTATGATGAAAATTACAGGCCTCTCTCATCTTTTTAAGTGGGAGAACTTGCACAATTGGTGGCTGACTAAATACTTTTTTTCCCCCACTGTAAATGTTTGAGAGAATCCTTCATATAAATTATTAAGGTGCAGTTTGTCAATGGGGGACTGGTTCGGATTAAAATACTGCCATTTCACTGTAATAGATAAATAAAATATTGTTTAATTTTAATAGGACTATGGTTAGATAATAGGTCATTCTAGCTTGGACAAGGTTTACTTTCTTACTTTATTGTTAGATATGTAAATAAATGAATGTTATTCATCCATATTATTTGCTCTTTCATAACAGGGAAACTGCATGAACTGCAAGACAACTATAAGAGACTGCAGAATGAGAGCCACAACATAACAGGTAGGTAGTCTAGAGCAGGACTCTACTGACATGGGACTGACTAGCTGCTGTTATCCTATTCATATCAGAATATTGTCATAACATATCTGTAATTATTGAAGTGCTTTTAAAGGCTGGTCATGACACACATTAACACCATCATCCCAGACAGCCTAGACCCACTCCAATTCACATACACTACAGATCCACAGATGATGCAATCTCAATTGCACTTCACACTGCCCTCTCCCACCTGGACAAGAGGTGAAATAACTATGTGAGAATGCTGTACATAGACTACAGCTCAGCGTTCAACACCATAGTACCATCAAAGATCATCACCCAGCTAAGGACCCTGGGACTGAACACCTCCCTCTGCAACTGGATCCTGGACTTCCTGACGGGCCGGCCCCAGGTGGTGAGGGTAGGCAACAACACCTTTGCCATGCTGTCCCTCAACACGGGGCCCCCTCAGGGGTGTGTGCTTAGTCCCCTGTATTCTCTGTTCTCCCATGACTGTGTGGCCAAACACGACTCCAACACCATCATCAAGTTTGCCAACGACGGTGGTAGGCCTGTTCACCGAAAGCGATGAGTCAGCAGGGAGGAGGTCAGTGACATAGCAGTGTGGTGCCAGGACAGAAATCTCTCCCTCAACATCAGGAAGACCATGGAGCTGATTGTGGACTATAGGAGAAAGAGTGGAGAGCACGCCCCATCAACATCGACAGGGCTGTTGTGGAGCGGGTCAGAGATAGGCCCGAAGAATTGTCAAAGACTCCAGCCATCCAAGTCATAGACTGTTCTCTCTGCTACCGTCTGGCAAACGATAATGGAGCATCGGCTCTCGGACCAACAGGCTCCGAGAGAGCTTCAACCCCTAATCCATATGACTGCTAAATAGTCACTTAATGGTACCCAAACTATCTGCACTCACTCTATCTTGCACTGATGCTACACACGCTCACTAGACTACATATACAAACCATTAACACTCACTTACATTACATTGACACTCCCACAGAAAACCACCACTCATTCACATACACTACATACACACACACACACACACACACTTACACACACACACACACACACACACGCATAACACACACACGCAGACCAACACAACACAAACACACATACATACACATTACACACACACATTTTATACTCTAATTTGCTGCTGCTGCTACTCTGTTCTTCATTTTACTCTTATTATTATCTATCCTGATGCCTAGTCACTTTACCCTGCCTTCATGTACATATCTACCTAAAATACCTCAGCATATTGATCTGATACTGGTACTCCCTGTATATATCTCCATTCTTTTGTATTTTATTTTATTCCTCTTGTGTTACTATTTTGTTTTTATTTTAAACTCTGCATTTTAGGGAAGGGCTCATAAGCAAGCATTTCACGGTAAAGTCTACACCAGTTGTATTCGGCGCATGTGACAAATAACACTTGATTTGATTTGTCATACTAATGTGAAGTGTTAAAGGGAAGTTGAATCCAATTTAACTAAAACTTCTCATTTCAATACAAAGTGTTATCAAGATTAGGATTACATTTACACTGCAGTAGTATTGCTTCCCCAAAACATGTTTCAATATTGTATATGCTATCATTGTACTGTATATGCTGAAGGAGAGGGGTTTTTCTTGACCAGGGAAAAGTCCTGGCCCTAATGGAAACTTAGTCATATGAGTGTGGTGAAGTGCATTGGAAAGTCATTTTATACTTCAAATGTTTTGTTTGCCAACTAAATACCTTTGTGTTATGGCCTTAATTCAACAGAACTACACTGTCTTCTAATTTGATATACATATTTTCTGTTCTTAGTCCAGAGAGAGCTGTTATCCTCAGGTCTTCGAGACTGTGAGGCAAACCTGACTAAGGTCAAAGATCTCCTGGCAACCATCCAAGGTCAATTCAATCATCCCCATGTTCTGTGGTTGTGACTAGATGGATTACAGCTACAGATGAGATTTACCCATAGAAATAAGAATGGAATCATAGAATAGAATGAGTCATGGATTCATGGAATAGAATGACTCTTATTTCTATGGATTTACCATTGAACTACTGCGGAGAGTTTGGACTCGGAGTCGGATATAAAATGTTGTTGCAATGCAATAGCTAGCTAGAGGCAGATTCGGGTGGTCAATACGGGACATAGTTTTAATTGGAAAAGACCATATTTAGGATGCATTGGAATTTAGCAGGACAAATTGTCTTGGTTATATTGTATCTGTGCACTGGTGATTCATTTGATACATTTAAGTGATAATGCCTGGGAAGCCAGTGTTTGGGGGATATATTGGCACTGGTGTTGTTAGGCAAATTGTGCCAATATATCCTCCAAACACTGGCTTCGAGGGCGTTGTCACTTTTATACAATGGGTTACCAACATATTCAAATAATGATTGACATATTTTCATTAAAAACGTTATTTTGATTAATTTATTCATACTATTTCATCCTTCCACAAGATATAGTCTCGACACAAATCTAGGGTTGCTACCCGAGTTGGCTGGTCGTTTGTTGTATCGGTTCGGTTGCTAGAGACGCGACCCAGTCGTTCAGTCTTTTTGTTCTGTATCTATGGGACGCGACCCCAGTCGTTCATTCTAAATGTTCCATTGCCATACTGGCTGGCAACGTTCTTATCCCTTGTGTCACGATCGTCTGAAGAAGCGGACCAAAGCGCAGCGCGTGGAGTGAACATGATGACTTTATTAATTAAAGCAACCACGAAGAAAACAACAAATGACGATACGTGAAGTTCAAATACTGATACAGACTAACAGCAACACGGAAACAATAACCCACAAAACAAAGGAGAAAACACACAGAATATATTGGCTCCCAATCAGAGATAACGAGCCGACAGCTGACACTCGTTACCTCCGATTGGGAGTCATAGACCAATCACCATAGACACCAACAAAATGAAACTCACCCATCCCCAACACCACCAAATGAAATACACCCAAACAAATGAAAGTGAACAACCCTGGCTCAAATATCAAAGTCCATGGAGCCAGAGTGTCACACCTTGCTTGCTAGCTAGCTAACTACGGTTAACTTACAGTCACGTCAAACAGTGCAGCCAGAATAACTGCAAAGTAGCTGCATTTGCATTAGTTTAAGCTGTTTTCTAGAGACGTTCATTTGGATACATCCATAACAATTAGCTAATGAGGCGCGATTTCGCCTGGCATAGAAAATGTGCTCACTCGTCAGGACACTGTTGTTCAGAGGAGCTAGCCAACAGCACAGCTAACACAATCACTTCAAACTGAAGCTGGAAAGACTGCAAACTAGCTGCACTAATCTGCTGATTTCATGATGTCTTGCGCCGTTCAAGACCCCCAGTACTAGAGGCAGCAAAGCAACCCCACAGCATTATCAAACCACCCCATGTTTGATTGTAGGGATGGTGTTCTTTTAATTGAATGCTTCATTTGGTCATCGG
Organism: Coregonus clupeaformis; assembly: GCF_020615455.1. NCBI lineage: Eukaryota > Metazoa > Chordata > Actinopteri > Salmoniformes > Salmonidae > Coregonus > Coregonus clupeaformis. The sequence continues at coordinate 20,484 of NW_025535496.1, read as the reverse complement.
TAAACACAGTGCTGATCTGTATTTCCAAAGAGATCAAATTTTGTTTTGTTTTGTTTGTGGCCAGTGAAGAGTCCAGATCTGAATCACATCCATAATCTATGGCGAGAGCTGAAAACAGCAGTTGGTGGAAGGCACCCCTCAAACATTGAATAATTAGAGCAGTGTGCTGCTGAAAATTGCCAGTAGAAAGGTTCAGAAAGTTCATTGAGGGCTATAGGAAGCATTTGTCAGGAGTTATCTTGGCCAAAAGCTCTGCTACCAAGTACTAGCTCCAGGGTGCTAATCATTTAGTCCATGCCATTTGTTTTTATTTTCTAAATATATATGTTTTCCTTCTGCTGCGACATACTGTATGGAGTAATGGTTTCCCTTCTCCATTCTCTTGGTACTGGGACTCCAACGAACCAAATAACCGTGGGCCTAAAGGTGAAAAAGAAACTGTGTCCGATTGGTCAACACTGTCACAGAGATGAAAATTGTTGGTTTGACTTTCCATGTGCCGAACCATCTAAGAGAATCTGTGAAAGTCAGGCAGCCTCTCCATAGTATTGCAAAATGTAGTGTATTGAATGAGTAACCAGCACAATCAGGCACCACATTATTGGGTAGAATATAGGACCAGCTGCCTAGACACAGATTAAACCTAGTCCTGGACAATGAAGCATATTCAATGGAGATTCCCCATTTAGAGTGTTTTTAGTCCAGGACTAGGTTTAATCTGTGTCCAGGAAACCAACCCATAATGAATCATTTGGGTTAATGCAGAGTATTAGCTTCAGAGCTTTTTGTTTGTCTGAATTTGTGGGTTTTACACACCAGCCAAGCTTCTGGGAGAGAGCACCATTGTTACCTTTTGATTAGTTCCTCCACATAGCCAGCTGGATGTGACAGATCCTACTAAATTGAATTGAACTTTCTATTGATATTTGTAAATATGCTTTCTCGTTTAACAGACGCTCTTATCCAGAGTGACTTACAGTTAGTGCATTTTAGTAAATAATTAGATATACAGTAGTATTAGAGAAATTATTATTGTAAAAATGTTATTTACTGGTTTAGGATGCATGGTTTAGGATGCATGGTTTAGGATGCATGGTTTAGGATGCATGGTTTAGCCTGCATGGTTTAGCCTGTATGGTTTAGGATGTATGGTTTAGCCTGTATGGTGTAGCCTGTATGGTTTAGGATGTATGGTTTAGCCTGTATGGTTTAGCCTGTATGGTTTAGCCTGCATGGTTTAGCCTGCATGGTTTAGCCTGCATGGTTTAGCCTGCATGGTTTAGCCTGTTATCTCAACCTTCTTTCCAGGAAAATGTAACTTGTTTGTTGGAGATGTGTTCTAACAATGGGATTCATTAATTCGGCAGTTTTTATAGATTTATTTGTAACAAGGGGATTCATTAGATGGAATTAGACATGAAGACATACATTTCATGATCTAAATGTTTTATGTTCACAATTTCCCGTATCTGAGTCTATGTCAAGTCTTAGTCAATGTAACAACGGGGTCTCTGAGAGGGATGGAGGGTAGTTTAGTAGTGGGTCTCTGAGAGTGATGGAGGGTAGTTTAGTAGGGGGTCTCTGAGAGGGATGGAGGGTAGTTTAGTAGGAGATCTCTGAGAGGGATGGAGGGTAGTTTAGTAGGGGTCTCTGAGAGGGATGGAGGGTAGTTTGGTAGGGGGTCTCTGAGAGGTATGGAGGGTAGTTTAGTAGGGGGTCTCAGAGGGATGGAGGGTAGTTTAGTAGGGGGTCTCTGAGAGGGATGGAGGGTAGTTTAGTAGGGGGTCTCTGAGAGGGATGGAGGGTAGTTTAGTAGGGGTCTCTGAGAGGGATGGAGGGTAGTTTAGTAGGGGGTCTCTGAGAGGGATGGAGGGTAGTTTAGTAGGGGGGTCTCTGAGAGGGATGGAGGGTAGTTTAGTAGGGGGTCTCTGAGAGGGATGGAGGATAGTTTAGTAGGAGTCTCTGAGAGGGATGGAGGGTAGTTCAGTAGGGGGTCTCTGAGATGGATGGAGGGTAGTTTAGTAGGGGGGTCTCTGAGAGGGATGGAGGGTAGTTTAGTAGGAGTCTTTGGGATGGATGGAGGGTAGTTTAGTAGGGTAGTTTAGATCCTATTGTGCAGTACACTGTGTCTGGTTTGTTGAGATTATTCCTACACTCTATTTTTAGCTATAATTGACTGTCTTACTTCTGTAGGTCTCCATACAACCTGCTGGATGTGACAGAAGTTACTGAAATTGAGATTTTTTAATATGCCTTATCTTATTAATAATTAGACATACAGTATATATTAGAAAAATAATGATATACTCATTTGACTGACTGGTTGGTTGGTTGCTGGAATGCTTGATTAATTGATTGGGTCCAATTTAAGAAGTAAACTGAAAGTCCAATTCAATCAATGACTTCTCAAGTCAGTTCAATGGAAATGCACCATAGTAGGTAATGGCGCACGTGCATAAATATGGCAGAATTCAGATATGACATCATTGTTTTAGCATTATCCACTGAGTTTTTTTAATTACGGCGCACGACATGGTTCAATGTGCCAATGAAGCACAATCTACTTTTTTCAAATTGGCGGCGTCTTGAAGCTAAAATTGATATCATGTAGATTGTGCTAATTAACATACAAATAAATTTTAACGGAGAGCAATGTAAAATACGCGAACTTAGCCAAACAAAGAATGTGTGGTGAGTGCATGGAGGCCGCCATCTTTATGGACCTCCTCTATTGTCACATCTATTTTCTATGCAAACTTGCTAAATGTTAACAAAAGATCAATGGACAAATTAATGGAAACCTAGCTATGGAGAGGGATGGAGGGGTAATGTATCTCCTGTTGTCCAGTTCACTGTCTGGTTTGTCAAAGTTATTACAGTCTCTGTCCACTGGGTGGCGCTGTGCTGCAGCTGGTTTCTGTAAGGTGCTATAGAAGACTGATGTAGGCTCTGCCTCAGAAGGCCTCTGTGGTTCTGTCCTCTCTTCTGGTGAAGTGTACTCTTTGTCTCCTGGATGGACTTCTTCTTCTTCTGCTACTGCTGGTACTGCTGCTCCTGGTCTCCCTGCAGTGACGTAGATTGATGTCACCTTCAGAGATGGAAGAGGGCTGTGGTTCTGGCCTCTCACCTGCTGGAACAATCACTAGGTTGTCAGCTTCAAGAACAACAACCTGTTAGGAGATGAGAAATCACAATGTAAATTATCACTTTTTTTTATCCTGTGAAAACATAGATTCATAAATATCAGAGAGGGTATCTGCAGTAGCTGTTCTTCTTTAGTGGATGGAGGTGTTTTGGCAGATATGATCCATCCTACAACAACTAACACACCAACGAAGAAGAACACCCCAATAACACTGCCCACAATGGTACCAACTGGTGATGCTGAAGCTCCCCCTCCTTCTCACCTATACCTGAGAGGTCTCTCTCGCTCGCTCCTGCACCGCTCACACGCACACACACACACACACACACACACACACATTTTTACATAAACAAAACTGCCAATGAAATTTGAACAGAGTAGAGATAAAAATTAGGAACATTTTGAAATGATTTTAAAGAACAGTTTTGCCTATAATAAATAGGCTATCAAACTAGTGAAATGTACAAAACGTAAAATTCCCAAACTTTTACTTGTGGGTGTGGAGGGTCACTAATGTCCAATGAGTGCATTTTGTCTCACTTGTGCCCCTAGAGGCAAATCTTGTATAAATCCAACACAGAGTGCACATTTAAAACAGGGCAGGGTTGTGATTGAGACCCTTACCTGTCACAGTGAGCCATACCTTACTGATCAGCTGCTCTCCCTGACCGTGTGTGAGGAGAACAGAGTAAACCATGTCATCCCCTCTCCTAACATATCTGATCTCCAAGTCATCAGACTCAGATACATACAGGACATGAACTGCTATATTTATTTTCTACCTCAGAGCCTGATTGTGTTATGCTGTTCTCTCTCCAGTCGTAGCACCTGGATCCTCTACATCAGTCCTAGGAAAGTGGTTGTGGGTCTGGTTGTTGCTGGTGTTCTACTGGTCATTCTCCTGGTCCTGCTTTGGAGATATCAAAACAGCACAGGTGAAATTTGTACTATTTCTCATTTATTACAAAACATTCAATTACATGTTTAGAACAGAAATGTCTAAATATAATATACATAGTTGAAGAAAGTTCAGTACATAACACAATGTGTTTGTCATTACAGGTTCCTATTTCAACGCAATATTCTGGTGAGTACACCTTTCTCTCAACTATATTGATACGTACAGTATAACATCTTCTCTGTGCTTCCTATGCTGAGTATCTCTCTCCCTGTAGGCCCCCTCAGCCCCAGAGCACCAACCAGGACCCCCCACCAGGACCAAGGATCTACCCAGGGCCAGGCTCCTGATACTGGGTATACACATCAGCAGCATGGTCAGTCTCTCAGCCCAGACCTCTACCACTCTCCTCTCTCTGTAACCTCATACACTGACTCATCAACATCCACTTTGTTTACAACATGTTACCGTACAATGTGTCCCTAGTCAAGCTAAGGGATAATCAACCTAACTAACCTGCCTCTCTCTTCTATGACCAACAGGTGGCACTAACATCTACGATACGATCAATCCCTCAGACAACAATGATAATGGTAGTGTAATGTAATGTTTTCCGTATGAATGTGTAGTAGCCTGCTTCTCTTCATTTAATATGACATGTAGAGTTTGACTAAGTGGAGGTGTTTGTGTATTATGTCTCAGATGCTGCTGGTGCTTCTGCTGCTGGACCAAGTCATGTGACTTACGTCCAGATTCAACTGAAGAAGTTGGACAAGAAAAAGAAAGGTGACTCTCAACTGTGACATATATTGAGATTTTTTTTTTAGCAGTGTATCTAAGATGAGTTACAATGTGTACATATATACACACACACACTACCGTTCAAAAGTTTGGGGTCACTTAGAAATGTCTTTGTTTTTGAAAGAAAAGCAAATTATTTGTCCATTAAAATAACATCAAATTGATCATAAATACAGTGTAGACATTGTTAAGGTTGTAAATCGCTATTGTTGTTGAAAACGGCTGATTTTTTATGAAATATCTACATAGGCGTACAGAGGCCCATTATCAGCAACCATCAGTCCTGTGTTCCAATGGCACATTGTGTTTGCTAATCCAAGTTTATCATTTTAAAAGGCTAATTGATCATTAGAAAACCATTTTGCAATTATGTTAGCACAGCTGAAAACTGTTGTGCTGAATAAAGAAGCAATAAAACTGGCCTTCTTGAGACTAGTTGAGTATCTGGAGCATCAGCAATTGTGGGTTTGATTACAGGCTCAAAATGGCCAGAAACAAATAACTTTCTTCTGAAACTCGTCAGTCTATTCTTGTTCTGAGAAATGAAGGCTATTCCATGCGAGAAATTGCCAAGAAACTGAAGATCTCGTACAACGCTGTGTACTACTCCCTTCACAGAACAGCGCAAACTGGCTCTAACCAGAATAGAAAGAGGAGTGGGAGGCCCCGGTGCACAACTGAGCAAGAGGAAAAATACATTAGAGTGTCTAGTTTGACAAACAGACGCCTCACAGGTCCTCAACTGGCAGCTTCATTAAATAGTACCCGCAAAAACACCAGTCTCAACGTCAACAGTGAAGAGGCCATTCCGGGATGCTGACCTTCTAGGCAGAGTTGCAAAGAAAAAGCCATATCTCAGACTGGCCAATAAAAATAAAAGAATAAGATGGGCAAAAGAACACAGACACTGGACAGAGGAATCAAAGTTTGAGGTGTTCGGATCACAAAGAAGAACATTTGTGAGACGCAGACCAAATGAAAAGATGCTGGAGGAGTGCTTGATGCCATCTGTCAAGCATGGTGGAGGCAATGTGATGGTCTGGGGGTGCTTTGGTGATGGTAAAGTGGGAGATTTGTACAGGGTAAAAGGGATATTGAAGAAGGAAGGCTATCACTCCATTTTGCAACGCCATACCCTGTGGATGGCACTTGATTGGAGCCAATTTCCTCCTACAACAGAGAATAACCCAAAGCACAGCTCCAAACTATATAAAAACTATTAAGCAGTCAGCTGGTATTCTGTATATAATGGAGTGGCCAGCACAGTCACAGGATCTCAACCCTTTTGAGCTGTTGTGGGAGCAGCTTGACCGTATGGTACGTAAGAAGTGGTGATCAAGCCAATCCAACTTGTGGGAGGTGCTTCAGGAAGCATGGGGTGAAATCTCTTCAGATTACCTCAACAAAATGACAACTAGAATGCCAAAGGTCAGCAAGGCTGTTATTGCTGCAAATTTAGGATTATTTGACGAAAGCAAAGTTTGAAGGACACAATTATTATTTATATAACAAAATCATTATTTCTAACCTTGTCAATGACTACATTTGCTATGCATTTGCTATATTTCCTATTCAAACTCATTTCATGAATGTTTTCATGGAAAACAAGGACATTTCTAACTGACCCCAAACCTTTGAACAGTAGTGTATATATATACTTTATATATGACACACACACATATAATAATATATATAAATATATTTACAAGTTCTCTGTACTTCTTCCTCCTCAGTAAAGAGAGATTATCCAAAAGAAAATCCTGTCTACTCTGAGGTGAAGACAGGGAAAGCCACTGGTAAGAACCATTATACAGGTTGGCAGTCATTAAAACCTTAATTCGTAATTTCTGAGTTTGTCATGAAGAGGTCGAATATGCAATAAGCTAATTCCTTCATTTGTTGACTGCAAATGTCCATTGTCAGCAGCAGCTGGACCTGTTGATGTGACCTATGCTGAGGTTGACCTCCAAAAGAAGGTCAAAGCCAAGAAGAAGAGAGGTAAGACTAGACATCCCTCCCTCCATATTCCCCCTATCAGAACCTCACTCCTCTTTGACCCATATTAAAAGCTGTATTCTCTATGTAACGGATCATCATGACCTCATACCTTTAACTGTGTATTGTATAACTGTATATTATTCTGTATAACTGTAACATTATGCTGATGTTTTATCCTCACCCCCTATAGAAACAGCAACCCCACTTGAGGCAGAACCTGTCTATTCTTTAGTGAAGCCATACACAGCCCCCGGTAAGACTTAATCAACAATCTATTGAAAGGGTATGAAACTATATCTAAGTATGTCCTAAGAAACTGGTGAGAAATCATTTCTGATCACATTACCTTTTTATCATTGTCACGTACGTTAAGGAACGGGACGGACCAAGGTGCAGCGTGAACGCGAACATGTTTATTAACTAATAAACACACAAAACAGTAACCAAAACAACAAACTTAACCGTGACGGTCCAAAGGCTAACACACAAGCCTAAACATGAACCTAACAAAATCCCACAACACAGGCAGGAAAACTGGCTGCCTAAGTATGATCCCCAATCAGAGACAACGAGCGACAGCTGTCTCTGATTAGGAACCACACCCAGCCAAACATAGAAATACAAAACCTAGAATATATTCACACTCTGACCAAACTAGCTAGAGTTCTATAGGCCAGGGAGTGACAATCATCAGTGTGATTGTCACACCCTGGCTCGGGGACTCATTATGTTGAGCCAGGGTGTGTTCATTCTATGTTTTCTGTTTCTTTGGTGGGTGTTCTAGGTGGTCTATTGTCTATGTTTGCCGTTGTGACTACCAATCAGGGGCAACGAGTGTCAGCTGTCGGCTGGTTGTCTCTGATTGGGAGCCATATTTAATCTGTCTGTTTTTCTTTCGGGTTGTGGGATTTTGTTCGTGTGTGTGCGTGTTGTACCACAGACGTCACGGATTCGTTATTTATTTGTTTTGCTCGTGTGAGCATTTAATAAATATACTATGTTCACTCGCAACGCTGCGCCTTGGTCTCCTGTTCTAGACGATCGTGACAGTGATGAACTATGGATTATAGTGTTGATGTTAACATACATTTGGATTTGCACTCCCATAGCAAATTATCTCCTAAATATTGTCAAAACATTCTGGCCGGCCTATTGGAATCTCTACATTTCACTATTGTATTTGTATTCTCTCTACTCCAGAGGTGGACAAACGTTTTATTTTATTTTCTCAAACATAATTTGCCCACCCCTTCTCTACACCTATATTACCTCTCTCTGAGCCTGATTATGTTTTTCTGTTTCGAATGAAGAGGCAGAATATGCATTAAGCTAATTTCTGCATTTGTTGACTGCAAATGTCCATTGTCAGCAGCAGCTGGACCTGTTGATGTGACCTATGCTGAGGTTGAACTCCAAAAGAAGGTCAAAGCCAAGAAGAAGAGAGGTAAGACTAGACATCCCTCCCTCCACATTCCCCCTATCAGAACCTCACTCCTCTTTGACCCATATTGAATAAATGTTTATTATTCTGTACATTATTCTGGATATTATTCTGGATATTATTATGGATATTATTATTGATATTATTCTGGATATAACTATTATATTATGCTGATGTTTATCCTCCTACATAAACAGCAACCCCACCAGTAGCAGATTCAGTCTATTCTCAAGTGAAGCCACACAAACCCACAGGTAAGACTAATAGCCATATGCCATTGACACTAATACAGGTGTAGGATCTTAATTTGACCAGTTTCTCACAGAATGAAAATACTCCTGCAGCAAAAGGATATGTGAATTATTGTGTGTATTAGAATGCATGGACATTTTTGTAGGGCTTGATACATCTGTATTTAGGGAAAATCAAGTCTGAAATTCTGAAGTGGAAATACAAAACTTTAGAAGCCTCTTTTTAACCTTGGATACACTACAAGTTTGTATTTCATACTGTGCAGGAAATGTCCTGCAACAACAGGATGATCATATTAAGATGCTACACCTGTATTATACTTATTGAGCTAATGCTTTGATATCAAAGTATACTGCATCTATTTAAAGTATACCTCTAAAAAAACATTGTGTGGTGATATGTTACAGGTCCTTGAAGGAAATGGAGGGATAAATAACTTTGTGTGGTGATATGTTACAGGTCCTTGAAGGAAATGGAGGGATAAATCACTTTGTGTGGTGATATGTTACAGGTCCTTGAGGGAGATGGAGGGATAAATAACTTTGTGTGGTGATATGTTACAGGTCCTTGAGAAGATGGAGGGATATATCACGTTGTGTGGTGATATGTTACAAGGTCCTTGAGGGAGATGGAGGGATAAATAACTTTGTGTGGTGATATGTTACAGGTCCTTGAGGGAGATGGAGGGATAAATACATTTGTGTAGTGATATGTTACAGGTCCTTGAGGGAGCTGGAGGGATACATCACTTTGTGTGGTGATATGTTACAGGTCCTTGAAGGAAATGGAGGGATAAATCACTTTGTGTTGTGATCTGTTACAGGTCCTTGAGGGAGCTGGAGGGATAAATCACTTTGTGTGGTGATCTGTTACAGGTCCTTGAGGGAGCTGGAGGGACACACCATCAGAGGAGGAGCAGGAGAAACCTGGGAACATGGATTATGCACACAAACACACACAAACACACACACAATAACACATTGTAAACTCAGCAAAAAAAAGAAACGTCATCTCACTGTCTAACAGTCAGTATCTGGTGTGGCCACCAGCTGCAGTAAGCACTGCAGTGCATCTCCTCCTCATTGGCTGCACCAGATTTGCCAGTTCTTGCTGTGAGACGTTATCCCACTCTTCCACCAAGGCACCTGCAAGTTCCCGGACATTTCTGGGGGGAAAGGCCCTAGCCCTTACCCTCCGATCCAACAGGTCCCAGACGTGCTCAATAGGATTGAGATCCGGGCTCTTCAGTGGCCATGGCAGAACACTGACATTCCTGTCTTGCAGGAAATCACGCACAGAACGAGCAGTATGGCTGGTGGCATTGTCATGCTGGAGGGTCATGTCAGGATGAGCCTGCAGGAAGTGTACCATTTTATTTTATTTTATTTGATAAGGAAGGAGGATGACTTCCCTGTAACGCACAGCGTTGATATTGACACATATATGACACACCGCCCCAGACAATGACGGACTCTCCACCTCCAAATCGATCCCGCTCCAGAGTACAGGCCTCAGTGTAACGCTCATTCCTTCGACGATAACGCGAATCCGACCATCAACCCTGATGAGACAAAACGCGACTCGTCAGTGAAGAGCACTTTTTGCCAGTCCTGTCTGGTCGAGCGACGGTGGGTTTGTGCCCATAGGCGATGTTGTTGCCGGTGATGTCTGGTGAGGACCTGCCTTACAAAAAGGCCTACAAGCCCTCAGAACAGCCTCTCTCAGCCTATTGTGGACAGTCTGAGCACTGATGGAGGGATTGTGCGTTCCTGGTGTAACTCGGGCAGTTGTTGTTGCCATCCTGTACCTGTCCCTCAGGTGTGATGTTCGGATGTACCGATCCTGTGCAGGTGTTGTTACACGTGTCTCCCCGTAGCGCTGTCTTAGGCGTCTCACAGTCGGACATTGCAATTTAGTGCCCTGGCCACATCTGCAGTCCTCATGCCTCCTTGCAGCATGCCTAAGGTCCCTGGGCATCTTTCTTTTGGTGTTTTTCAGAGTCAGTAGAAAGGCCTCTTTAGTGTCCTAAGTTTTTATAACTGTGACCTTAATTGCCTACCGTCTGTAAGCTGTTAGTGTCTTAACGACCGTGGTGCATGTTCATTAATTGTTTATGGTTCATTGAACAAGCATGTGTTTAAACCCTTTACAATGAAGATCTGTGAAGTTATTTGGATTTTTACGAATTATCTTTGAAAGACACTGTCCTCAAAAAGGGACGTTTCTTTTTTGCTGAGTTTACATGAAGGATTTTCCCTTAGTCTTCCGGGAATTATTCGAACCAGCAACCTTTGCTTGCTCCTAACCACTAGGCTACCTGTTGCCCTAGTTCAGTAGATTTATGTTGCATAAATGGCAGTTAAAAGCTGAGTTGCTTATAGAAGAACAAACTAAAAACATAAACAAATGTATAAATTGTAGAGGTAATGGAACTGGAAGAGATGATGGATGATCAGGGAAGCAGATCTGATGGCATTGAGATCTGAGGAAGCATTGATAGTCTAATGATCCTATGAGTGGAGGAGGGAGCCGGTCAGAGTAGAGAGACAGTCAGCAGCTGCCCCCCCATGTCCTCCGTGCTCTGGGTTGGTGATAGTTAGCTTAGCTGGCTAGCCACTTGGGTGATGCTATTATGCTGCCTCAAAGGCACTAGAAGCATAACATTAGCAGTCAGAGTATCTTATCCACTAGTCCCAGCCATCTCCTCATGCAGTCCTCTCACTTCTTCTGCTTCTCTCCAAGCCGGTGTTGTGGCATTCTAACCCATTCACATCCAAACAGTCTCCAAGCTAGCTTGTTAGTTATCAAGTGAGCCAAAACTGGCAAATTCTAACTTAAAACTCATTCAAGGCTGACCGAATTAATTCGGATTCTGAATTAGCAATCAAAAATCTAGGAAAGCTGATAGAAAAATGGAAATACAAAAGACTTAAGGCCCAGTGCAGTCAAATACATTATTTTTCTGTGTTTTATATATACTGAGTATACCAAACATTAGGAACACCTACCTAATATTCAGTTTTCCCCTTTCCACTCAGACCACTCTGTCAGTAGCTGAGTGTAGATGCGGTGTGGAAATCAAGCGCAGGAAACACGGGCGTTCGTGAACAGACTTTAGTAAATGAAGGCAGCACCAAACAGGCGAACAGCCAACCCAACCGGGAGGCAAAATACAAATTACGCACGTGCGTAAAAAGACAATAGCGCACACAGTGCGGACTCTCAAAAACAACAAACCACGAGAGTAATTAACGAGAGCAACAGCTAGACAAAAACCAATCACACATAACACCTGACCCAACACACGATAACTAAATAGTAAACCAAATCAAATACTAACAAGGGACAGGTGTACAAACAGACAAAACCAAACAAACATGAAACATCGAACGGTGGTAACTAGTACTCCGGGGACGACGACCGCCGCCTGCCGAACAAGGAGGAGACAGCCTCGGCCAAACCGTGACAGTACCCCCCCACCTTGACGCGCGGCTCCAGCCGTGCGCCGATCCTGGCCTCGGGGACGACCGGCGACGCGGAGCAGGGCGCGTAGGATGACCCCGATGGAACTTCGGTCAGCAGGGACAGATCTAATATGTCCCTCCTCGGCACCCAGCACCGCTCCTCCGGGCCGTACCCTCCCACTCCACGAGATATTGGAGACCCCCATCCGGCGTCTCGAATCAAGGATGACCTCACGGTGTGCGCCGGAGCCCCTCGATGTCCAACGGGGCGGAGAGGAGTCTCCTCTATCTCATAGTCCTGGAGTGGACCAGCCACCACCGGCCTGAGGAGAGACACTGGAACGAGGGGTTAATATTTCTGTAATCAATAGGCAGTTCTAACCTGTAACACACCTCGTTCAACCTCCTCAGGACTTTGAATGGCCCCACAAACCGCCGACCCAGCTTCCGGCAGGGCAGGCGGGGGGCAGGTTTCTGGTCGAGGAGCCAGACTCGATCTCCAGGTGCGTATACAGGCCCCTCACTGCGGTGGAGATCGGCGCTCGTCTTATGCCGACGGATGCCCGCTGCAGATGAACGTGGGCAGCGTTCCATGTCTCCTCCGGGCGCCGCACCCACTCATCCACCGCAGGGGCCTCGATCTGGCTCTCGTGCCAAGGTGCCAGAACCGGCTGGTACCCTAACACACACTGAAAGGGGTTAGTTGGGTGGAGGAGTGGCGGAGAGGTTCTGCGCCATCTCGGCCCACGGACGTATCCGCCCACTCCTCCGGCCGGCCCTGGCAATATGACCTCAGAAACCTACCCACATCTGGTTGACACGTTCAACCTGCCCATTACTCTCCGGGTGGTAACCCGAGGTAAGGCTCACCCGAAACCCCCCAACCCGTTCCATAAAGGCTCTCTCCACACTCTGGAGGTGAACTGGGGGCCTCGATCAGACACTATATCCTCGGGTACCCTTGCCGGAAGACATGGGTAACAGAGCCTCAGCCCGGTCTGTAGGGCAGTAGGGAGACCCGGCATGGGAAGGAGACGACAGGCCTTTGAGAACCGATCCACAACAACCAGGATGGTAGTATTCCCCCTGGGAGGGGGGAAGGTCTGTAACAAAGTCCACCGAGAGGTGGGACCAGGTCGTTATGGAACGGGCAGGGGGTTGTAGCTTACCCCTGGGCAAATGTCTGGGCGCCTTACACTGTGCACACACCGAACAGAGGAGACATAAACCTTCACATCCCTGGCTAACGTTGGCCACCAGTACTTAGTGCTAAGGCAGTGAACTGTCCGGCCGATACCTGGATGTCCAGAAGAGGGGGACGTATGAGCCCAATAAATGAGGCGATCGCGCACTCGAGCGGAACGTACGTCCGACCCACTGGACACTGTGGAGGACTTGGGTCGGTGCGTAACGCCCGCTCATCTCTGCATCGACCTCCTACCACCGGTGCCACCAGACAAGACATTGGTAGTATGGGAGTGGGCTCAACGGACCTCTCCTCCGTGTCATACCGCCGAGACAGGGCATCTGCCTTCCCGTTCTGGGACCCAGGAATGTAAGTGATTTTAAACACAAACCGGGCTAGAAACATAGTCCAGCGGGCCTGGCGGGATTCAGTCTCCTAGCTGCCCGGATGTACTCCAGGTTACGGTGGTCCGTCAAAATGAGGAAAGGGTGTTGAGCCCCCTCAAGCCAATGCCTCCACACCTTTAGGGCCTGTACCACGGCTAACAGCTCCCTGTCCCCTACATCATAATTCCGCTCCGCGGACTGAGCTTCTTAGAATAAAAAGCACAGGGCGGAGCTTAGGTGTGTGCCAGACCGTTGTGAGAGGACGGCCCCAATACCGGCCTCGGACGCGTCTACCTCTACCTGGAATGGTAAAGCGGGATCGGATGCGCCAACACCGCGCCGAGGTAAACAGGTCCTTCAGTCTCCCAAAAGCCCTGTCCGCCTCAGCTGACCACCGCAGCGCACCGGACCCCCCTTCAACAGAGACGTTATGGGAGCTGCCACCTGTCCAAAACCCCGGATAAACCTCCGGTAATAATTCGCAAAACCCAAGAACTGTTGCACCTCTTTCACAGTGGTTGGGGTTTGCCAATTACGCACAGCTGACACCCGGTCAACCTCCATCTTCACCCCTGACGCACAACTGATAACCCAAAAAGGAGACCGACTTCTGAAAGAACAGACATTTCTCTGCCTTGACATATAGGTCATGCTCCAACAGTCTCCTCAACACTCGCACTTCAGGGCTACATGCTCAGCTCGGGTAGAACTGTACACCAGAATATCGTCTATGTACCCACTACTCCCTGCCCCTGCATGTCCAGGAAAGTCTCATCTACAAAGGATTGGAAGACTGAGGAGCATTCATTAACCCATATGGCATGACGAGATACTCTAATGACCGGAGGTCGTGCTAAAATGCTGTCTTCCATTCATCGCCCTCTCTAATGCGCACCAAGTTATATGCGCTCCTGAGATCCAATTTTGTGAAGAACTGAGCACCGTGTAATGACTCCGTCATAGTCGCAATCAGAGAAGTGGATAACTGTACTTCACCGTAATCTGATTGAGACCGCGGTAATCATACACGGCGAAACCTCCATCTTTTTTTCTTCACAAAAAAGAAGCTCGAGAAGCGGGTGAAGTGGAGGCCCGTATGTATCCCTGTCTCAGAGACTCAGCGATGTGTTTCCATCGCCTTCCTCTCCTCTTGAGACAAGGATACACATGGCTCTCTTGGAGTGCTGCTCCTAACTGGAGATCTATCGCACAATCCCCCTGTCTATGAGGCGGCAGCTGCGCCGCCCTTGTCTTACTAAACACCAGTGTCAAATCCTCATACTCGGGGGAATATGCAGTGCGGGCATTTGATTTGGACTCTCCACCGAGGTCGCCCTATGGAAACACCCAGACATAGCCCCTCACACTGAACAGACCACCCTTTAAGAGCTTTCTCTCGACGAAATAGTAGGATCATGGGTAATCAACCAGGGAAGTCCCAGCACCACCGGATACGCGAGGAGAGTCAATCAGATAGAGCTGAATCGTCTCCTCATGACCCCATGCGTCATCATCCTAAGGGGGCGCTGTGACCTCCCCTAATTAACCAGATCCTAACGGACGTCTATCTAGGGCATGTACAGGGAAAGGCTTATCAACGGGAAGGAGAGGAATCCCTAACTCTACACAGAACTGGCGATCTACAAAATTCCCAGCTGCGCCTGAATCTACTAGCGCCTTATGCTGGGAACGATGCAACCTGTGGAAAACAAACAGGCAAGGTTATGTGAACGACAGAAAGCTCTGGGTAAGTAGGGCGCCTACTCACCTGGGAGGACTCCCCAATGCGTGGCGCTGCCTTCACCTCCACCGGGGACCTTCCCCCACACCTAGCCGCGGTGTGCCCTCCACGGCCACAGTTGGTGCAGGAACGGCCCCCTCAGGTTCCTACTCCTCCGTTCTCTAGTGCCAGCACCTCCGAGCTCCATGGGCTCGCTCGGAGGTGCCGGAAGGTGGAGATGCAACCCCCCACCCGGGACGTCCACGGGTGGCGAGCAGGGTGTCCAGCCGAATGGCCATGTCGACCAGTTGGTCAAACGACAACGTGGTATCCCTGCCACGCCAACTCTCTGGACGTCCTCCCGGAGGCTGCAGCGGAAGTGGTCTGAGGGCCCGCTCATTCCACCCCTGCATCTGCCGCTAGAGTCCGGAACTCCAAAGCAAAATCCTGTGCGCTCCTCATCCCCTGTCGGAGTAGAATAGACGCTCCCCACGCCGCCTTCCCCTTCTGGTGGATGGTCAAACACGGCACGGAAGCGGCGGAGAACTCCGCGTAGGTAATAGTAGCGGCGTCTATTCCCGACCTCCATTCGGCGTTGGCCCCTCCAACGCCTTGCCGGGTGAGACAGGAGATGAGGCGGAGACGCTCTCGTGTCCCGAGGGCGCCGGGTGTCACGGTGGCGAGGTAGAGCTCCACTTGCAGCAGGAACCCTTGACACCCGCCAGCGGGAGCCGTCGGTATGCCCTCGGGAGTGAGAGCGACGAATCCCGCTGGGTTCCGGGAAGGGGACAGGAGGACTGACCGATGGGGATGGTCCGGTAGGTGGGTGGCGTGGTACCCCCGCTGCTTTCCCATCGGTGAGAGTGTTCATCACCCGATCCAGGGCGTGACCGATCTGGTTGATCCTGTCCTCCTGCCCACGCAGACGGTCCTCCATGATGTCCGTTTGCGCGGTTGCTCCTGCTGATTCCATGGGTGTCGATGTGATTCTGTCAGTAGCTGAGTGTAGATGCGGTGTGGAAATCAAGCACAGGAAACACGGGCGTTCGTGAACAGACTTTAGTAAATGAAGGCAGCACCAAACAGGCGAACAGCCAACCAACCGAGGCAAAATACAAATTACGCACAAATAACAACGTGCGTAAAAAGACAATAAGCACACAGTGCGGACTCTCAAAAACAACAAAACACGAGAGTAATTAACCAGAGCAACAGCTAGACAAAACCAATCACACATAACACCTGACCCAACACACGATAACTAAATAGGAAACCAAATCAAATACTAACAAGGGACAGGTGTACAAACAGACAAAACCAAACAAACATGAAACATCGAACGGTGGTAGCTAGTACTCCGGGGACGACGACCACCGAAGCCTGCCCGAACAAGGAGGAGGGAGCAGCCTCGAAGCGAAAACCGTGACACACTCCCAGTCATTCCTAGCTAAATTCTTGCTTGACAAATTGCGCATTGCTTAGAAACAAAACATATTTTTTGACCATTTTAATTGAAAAAAATCTGATGAAGATCTTTAATTTTTACCCAGAAATGATTTGATATTGAGATAGAAAATGGCTGCATTGGACCATTAAAAACAACTAAATAGGATCAAATGTACAAAGAATGTATGGGATCGATCATCCATGGCTTCCATAGCGGCACCATCATGGCAATTTTGAAAAAATGTTTTATGTTGTCAATGTCTGAAATGTATTATCTTTGATTCAATATTTATTTCCTTCGATGAGAGATTATCATATTTCTTTATGAATTTTACAGAATATTATCAGTATTATACGTGTTTTTTTTTCTATTCAACTGTACTTTTCGAATACAGTGGGGAAAAAAAGTATTTTAGTCAGCCACCAATTGTGCAAGTTCTCCCACTTAAAAAGATGAGAGAGGCCTGTAATTTTCATCATAGGTACACGTCAACTATGACAGACAAATCCAGAACTATGACAGAAAACAAAATCCAGAAAATCACATTGTAGGATTTTTTATGAATTTATTTGCAAATTATGGTGGAAAATAAGTATTTGGTCACCTACAAACAAGCAAGATTTCTGGCTCTCACAGACCTGTAACTTCTTCTTTAAGAGGCTCCTCTGTCCTCCACTCGTTACCTGTATTAATGGCACCTGTTTGAACTTGTTATCAGTATAACAGACACCTGTCCACAACCTCAAACAGTCACACTCCAAACTCCACTATGGCCAAGACCAAAGAGCTGTCAAAGGACACCAGAAACAAAATTGTAGACCTGCACCAGGCTGGAAGACTGAATCTGCAATAAGGTAAGCAGCTTGGTTTGAAGAAATCAACTGTGGAGCAATTATTGAAATGGAAGACATACAAGACCACTGATAATCTCTCCCTCGATCTGGGGCTCCACGCAAGATCTCACCCCCGTGGGGTCAAAATGATCACAAGAACGGTGAGCAAAAATCCCAGAACTCCACACGGGGGGACCTAGTGAGATGACCTGCAGAGAGCTGGGACCAAAGTAACAAAGCCTACCATCAGTAACACACTACGCCGCCAGGGACTCAAATCCTGCAGTGCCAGACGTGTCCCCCTGCTTAAGCCAGTACATGTCCAGGCCCATCTGAAGTTTGCTAGAGTGCATTTGGATGATCCAGAAGAAGATTGGGAGAATGTCATATGGTCAGATTAAACCAAAATATAACTTTTTGGTAAAAACTCAACTCGTCGTGTTTGGAGGACAAAGAATGATAAGTTGCATCTAAAGAACACCATACCTACTGTGAAGCATGGGGGTGGAAACATCATGCTTTGGGGCTGTTTTTCTGCAAAGGGACCAGGACGACTGATCCGTGTAAAGGAAAGAAAGAATGAATGGGGCCATGTATCGTGAGATTTTGAATGAAAACCTCCTTCCATCAGCAAGGGCATTGAAGATGAAACGTGGCTGGGTCTTTCAGCATGACAATGATCCCAAACACACCGCCGGGCAACGAAGGAGTGAAGCTCGTAAGAAGCATTTCAAGGTCCTGGAGTGGCTAGCCAGTCTCCAGATCTCAACCCCATAGGAAAATCTTTGGAGGGAGTTGAAAGTCCGTGTTGCCCAGCAACAGCCCCAAAACATCACTGCTCTAGAGGAGATCTGCATGGAGGAATGGGCCAAAATACCAGCAACAGTGTGTGAAAACCTTTGTGAAGACTTACAGAAAACGTTTGACCTGTCGTCATTGCCAACAAGGGTATATAACAAAGTATTGAGAAACTTTTGTTATTGACCAAATACTTATTTTCCACCATAATTTGCAAATAAATTCATAAAAAATCCTACAATGTGATTTTCTGGATTTATTTTTTCCTCATTTTGTCTGTCATAGTTGACGTGTACTATGATGAAAATTCGGCTCTCTCATCTTTTTAGTGGGAGAACTTGCACAATTGGTGGCTGACTAAATACTTTTTCCCCCACTGTTTTTATGCAATGTACTTTTTAATAAACTTTAGTTTTTCATCCGCGAGATGGTATTAGTGCTTTCTTACAGTAAATGGATGTTGTCATCATTGTCAACTCTTTCATACAACCTGCTTTGGCCAGCCCTCCCTTCAGCTAATAAAGTTATTGGGCTTGTCAATGTATGAGTTAAATCTGTGATCGGGTACATCCATTTTGGGACTTTTAAATTAAAGACATACTCTGGAACTGTGGAACCACAAAGTACACTACATGACCAAAAGTATGTGGAAAACTGCTAGTTGAACATCTAATTCCAAAATCATGGGCATTAATATGGAGTAGCTCCCCCTTTCAGCTATAAGAGCCTCCACTCTTCTGGCAAGGCTTTCCACTAGATGTTGGAACATTGATGCGGGGACTTGTTTCCCGTTCAGCCACAAGAGCATTAGTGAGGTCGGACAATTATGTTTGTCGATTAGGTCTGACTCTGCAGTCAGCGTTCCAATTCATCCCAAAGGTGTTCAATGGGGTTCGGGGATCAGGGCTCTGTGCACGCCAGCGGCACAGCGTCTGAGCACTGACTCTCAGTGCTAGAGGTGTCAGCTACAGACCCTGGTTCGAGTTCCAGGCTGTATCACAATCCGGCAGTGAATGGGAGTCCCATAGGGTGGCGCACAAATGGCCCACACCGTCCAGGTTTGGTGTCTTAACAGACTTGCCTGGTTAAATATACAGTGAGGGAAAAAAGTATTTGATCCCCTGCTGATTTTCTACGCTTTGCCCACTGACAAAGACATGATCAGTCTATAATTTTTAATGGTAGGTTTATTTGAGCAGTGAGAGACAGAATAACAACAACAAAATCCAGAAAACGCATGTCAAAAATGTTATAAATTGATTTGCATTTTAATGAGGGAAATAATATTTGACCCCTCTGCAAAACATGACTTAGTACTTGGTGGGCAAAACCCTTGTTGGCAATCACAGAGGTCAGACGTTTCTTGTAGTTGGCCACCAGGTTTGCACACATCTCAGGAGGGATTTTGTTCCACTCCCCTCTTTTGCAGATCTTCTCCAAGTCATTAAGGTTTTCGAGGCTGACGTTTGGCAACTCAAACTTTTCAGCTCCCTCCACAGATTTTCTATGGGATTAAGCTCTGGAGACTGGTTAGGCCACTCCAGGACCTTAATTTCGACAAACAATTTCTGTATGGACCTCGCTTTGTGAGGGTGGGGCATTGTCATGCTGAAACAGGAAAGGGCATTTTCCAAACTATCCTGCCACAAAGTTGGAAGCACAGAATCATCTAGAATGTCATTGTATGCTGTAGCGTTACAAGATTTCCCCTTCACTGGAATTAAGGGCCCTAGCCCGATCCATAACAGCCCCAGACCATTATTCTTCCTCCCACCAAACTTTACAGGTGTCATTTATGCATTTGGGGCAGAAGTAAGCTTTTCCGCATCCCCATACCCAGATTCGTCTGTCGGGCGCCAGATGGTGAAGACTGATTCATCACTCCAGAGAACGTGTCTCCACTTCTCCACCCCGTCCAATGGCGGCGAGCTTTACACCACTCCAGCCGACGCTTGGCATTGCGCATGGTGATCTTAGGCTTGTGTGCGAATGCTCAGCCATGGAAACCCATTTCATGAAGCTCCCAACGAACAGTTCTTGTGCTGATGTTGCTTCCAGAGGCAGTTTAGAACTCGGTTGTTAGCAAATGAGGATATGGGAAGACGATTTTTACGC
>NW_025535495.1:0-95691 GCF_020615455.1 Coregonus clupeaformis | reverse complement strand
TGCACTGAGGCTAAGAAACACTATCACCACCGATAAATCTACAATAATCGAAGAATTTCAACAAGCATTTTGCTCACGGCTGGCCATGCCTCACCTGGCTACCACTACCCTGGCCACCAGCTCTGCACCCTCCGCTGCAACTTTCCCATGCCCCCCCGCTTCTCCTTCACACAAATCCAGACAGCTGATGTTCTGCAAAGAGCTGCAAATCTGGACCCCTACAAATCATCTGGGCTAGACAATCTGGACCCTTTCTTTCTAAAACTAGCCACCTGAAATTGTGCAACCCCCTATTACTAGCCTGTTCAACCTCTTTCGTAACGCTTCGTCTGAGATCCCCAGAGATTGGAAAGCTGCCGCGGTCATCCCCCTCTTCAAAGGGGTGACACTCTAGATCCAAACTGTTACAGACCCATATCCATCCTGCCCAATGCCTTTCAAAAGTTTTTGAAAGCCAAGTCAATAAACAGATCACCGACCATTTCTAGATCCCACCGTACCTTCTCTGCTATGCAATCCGGTTTCCCGAGCTGGTCATGGGTGCACTCTCAGCCACGCTCAGGTCCTGAAAACCATATTATAACCGCGATCGATAATAGACAGTACTGTGCAGCCATTTTCATTGACCTGGCCTAAGGCTTTCGACTCTGTCAACCACCGCATTCTTATTGGCAGACTAAATAGCCTTGGTTTCTCAAATGACTGCCTCGCCTGGTTCACCAACTACTTCTCAGATAGAGTTCAATGTCAAATCGGAGGGCCTGTTGTCTGGACCTATGGCAGTCTCTATGGGGGTGCCACAGGGTTCAGATTCTTGGGCCGACTCTTTTCTCTGTGTATATCAATGACGTCGCTCTTGCAGCTTGACTCAGATCCACTCTACGCAGACGACACCATTTTGTATACATCTGGCCCTTCATTGGACACTGTGTAGTAACAAACCTCCAAACGAGCTTCAATGCCATTCAACACTCCTTCAGTAGCCTCCAACTGCTCTTAAACACTAGTAAAACTAAATGCATGCTCTTCAACCGAATCGCTACTTGCACCCGCCACCCCGACTAGAATCACTACTCTCGACTGGTCTGACCTAGAGTATGTGGACAACTTATAAATATCTAGGTGTCTGGTTAGACTGAAACTCTCCTTCCAGACTCACATTAAGAATCTCCAATCCAAAGTTAAATCTAGAATCGGTTTCCTATTTTCGGCAACAAAGCCTCCTTCACTCATGCTGCCAAACATGCCCTCGTAAAACTGACTATCCTCCCGATCCTTGACTTCTTCGATGTCATTTACAAAATAGCCTCCAACACTTTCTACTCAGCAAATTGGATGTAGTCTATCAAGCAGTGCCATCCGTTTTTGTCTCATATAATACCCGACCACTGTGACCTGTACGCTCTTGTTGGCTGGTCCCTCACTACATATTCGTCGCCAAACCCACTGGCTCCAGGCCATCTATAAATCACTGCTAGGCAAATCCCCGCCTTATCTTAGCTCATATGGTCACCATAGCAACACCCACCCGTAGTCTGCGCCCAGCAGTAGTGCTCCACTGGTCATCCCCAAAACCAACACCTTCTTTGAATTCCTTCAGTTCTCTGCTGCCAATGACTGGAACAAATTGCAAAATCTCTGGAAGCTGGAGACACTTATCTCCCTCACTAACTTTAAGCATCAGTTGTCAGAGCACCTTACCGATCACTGCACCACACAGCCCATCTGAAATTAGCCCGCTCAACTACCTCCATCCCTATATTATTATTTATTTTGCTCATTTGTACCCCAGTATCTCTATTTGCACATCATCTCTTGCACATCTATCATTCCAGTGTTAATACTAATTGTAATTATTTTGCACTATAGCTTCCTACTTCTTGCCTTACCTCATAACTTGCTACATTTGCACACACTGTATATATGTATTTCTGTTGTATTTTTGACTTTGTTTGTTTTACCCCATATGCTAACTCTGTGTTGTTGTTTTTATCGCACTGCTTTGCTTTATCTTGGCCAAGTCGCAGTTGTAAATGAGAACTTGTTCTCAACTGGTTTACCTGGTTAAATAAAGGTGAAAAAAATAAATAAATAAATAAATAGCTCAAACAGTGCAGCAATATCTAGCAAAAATAATGGGTGATCTATGTGAATATGAGTCTTTTTTAACTCAGGATATGCTATTACTGACTTTACCTCAGTGTGATTTATGGTTTTGGGAAGCACAGAGTGTCTCAGTGATTATTTCTGAGAATGTCCACTCTCAATGGATTTATGCATGAAATACCACGTAGGGAGTCTGGGTGAAGCCCTGAAAATACACAGCTAAATTATAACTATCTATCTGAGGCAGATTTACACCCAAGGACCCCAGAGCTTATACGGTAGATTGTTAAAATCAGAGGGATAGCCTATATCACAATAGAGGTAAATGGAGTGAAATTATAACAAACACTCTTAGAAATAAAGGTTTAGACTTGTTCTTAAAGGGGGTACAACCGCTTGTCACTGGGCTGGACCCTGTAAGGTCATTGTACCCCAGTTCATATCACAGTTAGTACCCTTCTTACATACTGTGTACACTCAGTGGTCAGTTTATTAGGTACTCCACCCAGTTCACGAAATGGTTTTGCTCCTACAGTGAGTCACGTGGCCGTGGCTGGCTATATAAATCAGGCAGACAGGCATCGAGGCATTCAGTTACTGTTCGATTGAACGTTAGAATGGGCAAAACGAGTGACACCAAGCGACAACCTGAGCGTGGTATGATCGTAAGCGCCGCCGGTTCCAGTATTTCAGTATATCTGTTGTGGGGGTTAATGACTTGCTCAGAATCAAATCAAATCACATTTTATTTGCCACATGCGCCGAAATACAACAGGTGTACTTATGCTTACTTACAGCCCTTAACCAACAATGCATTTATTTCTTAATAAAAAAGCAAAATAAAACAACAGTAGGAGGCTATATACAGGGGGGTACGGTGCAGAGTCATGTGCGGGGCACCGGCTAGTTGAGGTAGTTGAGGTATATGTACATGTGGGTAGAGTTAAAGTGACTATGCATAAATAATTAATAGAGTAGCAGCAGCGTAAAAAAGATGGGGTTGGAGTGCAAATAGTCCGGGTAGCCATGATTAGCTGTTCAGGAGTCTTATAGGTTGGGGGTAGAAGCTGTTGAGAAGCCTTTTGGAACTAGACTTGGCGCTCCTTACCGTTTGCCGTACGGTAGCAGAGAGAACAGTCTATGACTAGAGTGGCTGGAGTCTTTGACAATTTTGAGGGCCTTCCTCTGACACCAGTATAGAGGTCCTGGATGGCAGGAAGCTTGGCCCCAGTGATGTACTGGGCCTACGCACTACCCTCTGTAGTGCCTTGCGGTCAGAGGCCGAGCAGTTGCCATACTCAGGCGGTGATGCAACCAGTCAGGATGCTCTCGATGGTGCAGCTGTATAACTTTTTGAGGATCTGAGGACCCATGCCAAATCTTTTCAGTCTCCTGAGGGGGAATAGGCTTTGTCGTGCCCTCTTCACGAATGTCTTGGTGTGTTTGGACCATGATAGTTCGTTGTTGATGTGGACACCAAGGAACTTGAAGCTCTCAACCTGCTCCACTACAGCCCCGTCGATGAGAATGGGGGCGTGCTCAGTCTTATTTTTTTTCCTGTAGTTCACAATCATCTCCTTTGTCTTGGTCACGTTGAGGGAGAGGTTGTTATCCTGGCACCACACTGCCAGGTCTCTGACCTCCTCCTCATAGGCTGTCTCATCGTTGTTGGTGATCAGGCCTACCACTGTTGTGTCGTCTGCAAACTTATTGATGGTGTTGGAGTCGTGCCTGGCCATGCGAGCCATGGGTGAACAGGGAGTACAGGAGGGGACTGAGCACGCACCCTGAGGGGCCCCGTATTGAGGATCAGCGTGGCAGATGTGTTGTTACCTACCCTGACCACCTGGGGCGGCCGTCCAGGAAGTCCAGGATCCAGTTGCAGAGGGAGGTGTTTAGACCCAGGATACTTAGCTTAGTGATGAGCTTTGAGGGCACTATGGTGTTGAATGCTGAGCTGTAGTCAATTAATAGCATTCTCACGTAGGTGTTCCTCTTGTCCAGGTGGAAAAGGGTAGTGTGGAGTGCAAGAGAGATTGCATCATCTGTGGATCTGTTGGGGCAGTATGCAAATTGGAGTGGGTCTAGGGGTTTCTGGGATAATGGTGTTGATGTGAGCCATGACCAGCCTTTCAAAGCACTTCATGGCTACAGACGTCAGTGCTACGGGTAGGTAGTCATTTAGGCAGGTTATCTTAGTGTCCTTGGGCACGGGGACTATGGTGGTCTGCTTGAAACATGTTGGTATTACAGACTCAGTCAGGGACATGTTGAGAATGTTGGTGAAGACACTTGCCAGTTGGTCAGCACATGCTCTGAGTACACGTCCTGGTAATCCGTCCGGCCCTGCGGCCTTGTGAATGTTGACCTGCTTAAAAAGTCTCACTCACATCGGCCACGGAGAGTGTGATCTCATAGTCATCCGGAACAGCTGGTGCTCTCATGCATGCTTCAGTGTTGCTTGCCTCGGCAGCATAGAAGTGGGTTAGCTTGTCTGGTAGGCTTGTGTCACTGGGCAGCTCGCGGCTGTGCTTCCCTTTGTAGTCTGTAATAGTTGCTCAAGCCCATGCCACATCCGACGAAGGCGTCAGAGCCGGTGTAGTAATGCGATTCAATCTTAGTCCTGTATTGACTCTTTGCCTGTTTGATGGTTCGTCGGAGGGCATAGCGGGATTTCTTATAAGCGTCCGGGTTAGAGTCCCGTTCCTTGAAAGCGGCAGCTCTACCCTTTAGCCTCGTGAGGACGTTTTCTGTAATCCATGGCTTCTAGTTGGGGGTATGTACGATGCACGGTCACTGTGGGGACGACGTCATCGATGCCATTATTGATGAAGCCAGTGACTGATGTGGTGTACTCCTCAATGCTATCTGAAGAATCCCGGAACATGTTCCAGTCTGTGCTAGCAAAATAGTCCTGTAGTTTAGCATCTGCTTCATTTGACCACTTTTTTTATTAACCTAGTCACTGGTGCTTCCTGCTTTAGTTTTGCTTATAAGCAGGAATCAGGAGGATAGAGTTATGGTCAGATTTGCCAAATGGAGGGCGAGGGAGAGCTTTGAATGCGTCTCTGTGTGTGGAGTAAAGGTGGTCTAGAGTTTTTTTTCCCTCTGGTTGCACATTTAACATGCTGGTAGAAATTAGGTAGAACGGATTTAAGTTTCCCTGCATTAAAGTCCCCGGCCACTAGGAGCGCTGCCTCTGGATGAGCGTTTTCCTGTTTAGTTATGGCCTTATACAGCTCATTGTGTGCGGTCTTAATGCCAGCATTGGTTTGTGGTGGTAAATAGACAGCTATGAAAAATATAGATGAAAACTCTCTTGGTAAATAGTGTGGTCTACAGCTTATCATAAGGTACTCTACCTCAGGTGAGCAAAACCTCGAGACTTCCTTAGTATTTGATTTTGTGCACCAGCTGTTGTTTACAAATATACACAGACCGCCACCCCTTGTCTTACCGGAGTCAGCCGTTCTATCCTGCCGATGTAGCTGTATGTTGTCCATGTCATCGTTCAGCCACGACTCGGTGAAACATAAGATAGTACAGTTTTTAATGTCCCATTGGTAGGATAAGCGTAATCGTATGTCATCTAATTTATTTTCCAATGATTGAAGATTGGCTAATAGGATTGATGGAAGAGGCAGTTTACTCGCTCGCCGTTGGATCCTTACGAGGCACCCCGACCTACGTCCACGATATCGCCGTCTCTTTCTCCTGCGAATAACGGGGATTTGGGCCTTGTCGGGTGTCTGTAGGATATCCTTTGCGGCCGCCTCGTTGAAGAAAAAATCTTCGTCCAATACGAGGTGAGTAATCGCTGTCCTGATATCCAGAAGCTCTTTTTGGTTATAAGAGACGATGGCAGAAACATTATGTACAGAATAAATAACGTGAAAAAACACACATAATAGTACAATTGGTTAGAGGGCTGTAAAACGGCAGCCATCTTCTCCAGCGCCATCATTTGGACAAGGGCACAACGGCAGGCAATGGCATCTCGGATTTGATACCAGCAACTCTTTGATTGCCAGCTGACTTCATGACAGATTTTTCCCTTCAGACCCGGGGATTCAAACTGGGGAAAGGGGGGATACCTACTTAGTTGCACAACTGAATGCATTCAACCGAAATGTGTCTTCCTCATTTAACCCAATCCTCTGAATGAGGTGCGGTGGGCAATTGTTGTTGGAGGTTAACTGCCTTGCTCAAGGGTAGAAACGGCAAAAGCGGCTCAGGGATTCAAACCAGCGACCTTCGGTACCTTGCCCAATGCTCTTGGCTACCTGCCGCCAAATAATACCCATTCGTTGACGAGATACTGTGGCTGTATGTGTAAGGCAACGGTGTCAAACTCAATTCCTGGAGGACCAAGTGTCAGCTGGGTTTTTACTCCTCCCTTGTGATTGATTGGTCAGTTAAGGTAATTATTTAGTTAGGAACTCCTGGTTGTCATCTAGGTGTTTTTTGTAAAATATATATTTTTAATATAATTTGTATTTGATCACAAGGTCATACAAAGGTCACTGAGGTATGCAGAAGAGCTGCTTCAAAATAGATATAGAAACAATGTATAATGTCAATGTAAATAGTTCGATACTGACTGATTTGTTTTCTAAGATGACTTAACATGAAAGGAAAGAGAGAAAAAAAAACTGGTTAGTCTTTTATGGCAGAGTGTTAGTATTTAAAACACCACTAATAGATAGTGATCTTTTTTTTTTTTTACACCTTGTGTCCATATCCCTCCCTTCCCCCCTCGACATCCACCCGTTCCCCTCCACGTTCCCCCCTACCCCCTCTCCCCTCTCCCTCGACATCCACCCTTTCCCCTCCACGTTCCCCCAACCCCTCTCCCCTCTCCTCGACATCCACCCGTTCCCCTCCACATTCCCACCTACCCCTCTCCCCTCTCCCTCGACATCCACCCGTTCCCCTCCACGTTCCCCCCTCCCCCCTCTCCCTCGACATCCACCCGTTCCCCTCCACATTCCTACCTACCCCCTCTCCCTTCTCCCTCGACATCCACCCGTCCCACGTTCCTGACTCTCCCTCGACATCCACCCATTCCCCTCCACGTTCCCCCCTACCCCCTCTCCCTCGACATCCACCCGTTCCCCTCCACATTCCCACCTACCCCCTCTCCCCTCTCCCTCGACATCCACCCGTTTCCCTCCGTCCCCCCTCTCCCTCTCCCTCGACATCCACCCGTTCCCTCCACGTTTCCCCCTACCCCTCGACCCTCGAGCATCCACCCGTTCCCCTCCACATTCCCACCCTACCCCCTCTCCCCTCTCCCTCGACATCCACCCGTTCCCTCCACATTTCCCACCTACCCCCTCCCCTCGACATCCACCCCTTCCCCTCCACGTTCCCCCTCTCCCCTCTCCCCTCGACATCCACCCTTCCCCTCCACATTCCCACATTCCCACCTACCCCCCTCCCCTCTCACTCGACATCCACCGTTCCCCTCCACGTTCCCCCTATCCCCTCTCCCCCTCTCCCTCGACATCCACCCGTTCCCCTCCACGTTCCCCCCAACCCCTCTCCCCTCTCCCTCGACATCCACCCGTTCCCCTCCACATTCCCACCTACCCCTCTCTCCCTCTCCCTCGACATCCACCCGTTCCCCCTCCACGTTCCCCCCTCTCCCCTCTCCCCCTCGACATCCACCCATTCCCCTCCACGTTCTCCCCTCTCTCCTCTCCCTCGACAGCCACCCGTTCCCCTCCATGTTCCCCCTCTCCCCTCTCTCCTCTCCCTCGACAGCCACCCGTTCCCCTCCACGTTCCCCCCTCTCCCCTCTCTCCTCTCCCTCGACAGCCACCCGTTCCCCTCCACGTTCCCCCCTCTCCCCTCTCTCCTCACCCCTCGACATCCACCCGTTCTCCCCCCCGACATCCACCCATTCCCCCACGACCCCCTCGAATCCACCCCATTCCCTCTTCCAACATCCACCCCCCCTTCGAGCAGATCACTTTTGTCAAATCGGTGACCATCGTTGGTCACCACCTTTCAAAGTGTGTCACATTTAGTTTCGACTACATGAACTTTACAAAAATCATGTGATCAAAGGTCATGAAGTTTAGACTGCAGTTAACTCCAAGTTCCTGCAGTTGCTCTTCACCAACTTCATCCTGCAGCCATCGCCTGCATTGTGGGAGGATCTATTGTCAACCAATCATTAGGTTGTTTTTGTTTGACCCACGCAAACGTGACCAAAGACGTGACTGAAACAGGAACCAATTTTGCCACAATTCATGTATATAGTGGATATGTGCAAATGAATATGTGATTTCAGTCCTTCACGGCGTAGTGTGTTACCAATTGTTTTCTTGGTGACTATGGTCTCAGCTGTCTTGAGATCATTGACAAGATCCTCCCGTGTAGTTCTGGGCTGATTCCTCACCGTTCTCATGATCATTGCACCTCCACGAGGTGAGATCTTGCATGGAGCCCCAGGCCGAGGGAGATTGACAGTCTTTTGTGTTTCTTCCATTTACGAATAATCGCACCAACTGTTGTCACCTTCTCACCAAGCTGTTTAGCGATGGTCTTGTAGCCCATTCCAGCCTTGTGTAGGTCTCACAATCTTGTCCCTGACATCCTTTGAGAGCTCTTTGGTCTTGGCCATGGTGGAGAGTTTGGAATCTGATTGATTGATTGCTTCTGTGGACAGGTGTCTTCTATACAGGTAACAAGCTGAGATTAGGAGCACTCCCTTTAGAGTGTCTCTAATCTCAGCTCGTACCTGTATAAAGATACCTGGGAGCCGGGAAATCTTTCTGATTGAGAGGGGGTCAAATACTTATTTCCCTCATTAAAATGCAAATCAATTTATAACATTTTTGACATGCGTTTTTCTGGATTTGTTTGTTGTTATTCTGTCTCTCACTGTTCAAATAAACCTACCATTACAATTATAGACTGATCATTTCTTTGTCAGTGGGCAAACATACAAAACAAAATTCATTGTTATTTCAGACCACAGTGTATGGACACTACAATTGGATAAATACAGCTTTATTGGACAATCTCACAGATAAATATCGCATAGAAACCTGAACATTTATGTTAAACTGCAATCAAGATTAAAGAGCAGTAAACTGAGGTACAGCCTCTCTCCCGTGTGTCTCCATATCTTTGCCTACTCACACCAGTGATAATTCCCCGAGGTCCTCAACCTCTTCAACACACCATCAAAAATATGGGAGTGATTCAAGGATGCAAGTTAATTTGCATTATGACCAACAGAAAAATCCTATCAGATTTTGGAACCAGTCCTATTAGACTCCTAAGGTAGTCTATCCTATAGAATTTTATCCTATAAGATCCTATAGGATTCCAATACAAGAATCAAATAGAAAAATCCTATCAGATTTTGGAACCTATCCTATAGGATTTTATCCTATAGGATAGAATCCTATACGATAAGTTCCAAACTGTGATAGGATCATCTATAGGATGTTTTTTTATTGGAATCCTATAGGATTTTTTTGACTAGGATAAGAGCAGTCAGTAGGTAGGTTTTTTAAACTACACTATATGACCAAAAGTATGTGGACACCTGCTAATCGAACATCTCATTCCAAAATCATGGGCATTAATATGGAGTTGGTCCCCCCCTTTGCTGCTATAACAGCCTCCACTCTTCTGGGAAGGCTTTCCACTAGATTTTGAAACATTGCTGTGGGGACTTGCTTCCATTCAGCCACAAGAGCATTAGTGAGGTCGGTCACTGATGTTGGGCGATTAGGCTACTGCCAATGTTTGTCTATGGAGATTGCATGGCTGTGTGCTCGATTTTATACACCTGTCAGCAACGGGTGTGTCTGAAGTAGCCGAATCCACTAATTTGAAGGTTGTTTCCACATACTTTTTTTGTACATTGTGTATATATTCACAGGCCTTTTCAAGTTTGTGAATTGTTCACGTTCATTAGGCTACCGAAGGTTATAAGCTGTTGGCCATACCCAGCGCTACGGAGACTTACGATCACACTGGCTTGAGCTGGTGGTCAATGAAGCTCTGGGCGTCTGCTGGGGAGTTGAAGGAGTGTGTTTTCCCCCTCGTACTCCACACACAGCTGGGCAGGAATGGTCAGTCCTAACTTGAATGCCTCTTGTAAAGCTGTGATTTCTTTGACACACTCAAGCTCAGATCAGAGTAGAAGCGCACCTTTTCCCCTTGGTATTGTATACGCTATCTCCCTTTCTGCATGAAGCGCACCTTTTCCCCTCGGTATTGTATACGCTCTCTCCCTTTCTGCATGAAGCGCACCTTTTCCCCTCGGTATTGTATACGCTATCTCCCTTTCTGCATGAAGCGCTCCTTATCTTGAAAGTAATGGAAAACGCACGATGAAGGGCCGTGATTTGGAGTTCTCTCTGCCTGCTGCAGTGAATTCACGGCCTAGGCGGTGAGCCCGTTCCAAGGCCAAGGGAGTGTCGAATAATTCTTTACCCAGGACCTCCTCGAAAAACCCGGTGATAAACTTAACTGGATATCGGTCCTTCTGATTTTTCGGGTATATTTGCAATTATCCTTATGTTTGAGTGGTGAGAGTAATTCTCGGCCATGTCCACTCTCTCTTTCCATAGTTCTTTTTCTGTTTTGAGAGTTTCATAGCCTTTCTCTAGCTGAAGACAAGCCATTCTCCAACTCTGTTACTTTTCGTACCTTGCTCCTGTATTGTAGTTAGCGTTCCAGTCAGGGTGGTAAAGATGGGAGACAGGGGGCCGCGTTCACTGCATCTTTCATCGGGGTTGTGAGTGAGACTGAAAGATCCGATATCAGTCGTAAACAGAGGTTTTCTAGATTCTAGATGAAGCGTCGTTGCTGCAGGAATTGGAGTGTTTGTAGCGTTGGCGATTTTGCTGCTCTCTTTTGCCCTCATCTCATTTTCATTGCATTTAACAAAGCAAAAACATGTGGCAACTTCTTCACATTTAAATTTGTCACTGGTGTGTGAAGGTTGATAAATTAGGACTATACGGGATAGACACGCAAGTGCATGCAGCCCTCACATAACGTGTCTTAAATGGACACAAATTGAAAACAAATAACAGAATCCAGCAGACATACAGGCCTCCAGGAATAGAGTTTGACACCCCTGGTGTAAGGCATGAGAGGGCTGCTAAACAAGCAACTCAAGTCCATTGTTCACTGCAACATGACGACGCCATTACTGAGTGGGCTTGTTTCGAACATGACTACGCCATTACCGAGTGGGTTTTGTAGAACATGACTACACCACAACTGGGTGTTCACTAGTATGGTTGTGAGAATGCAAATGGTTTCTGGTTTCATTTGTTTTCGCACACAGTCATGGAACAGGTGATGGCAATAAAGGGACTAGAGTCGTAGTGCAGGGATGTGGAATTGACTGGTGCATGGATGAGGAGTCTGTAGCTGTTTTGTACTGTGGGTATGCAAAAATTTAAATTGGCTGTGAGATTTCCTCCAAACTTGCATTTAAGACTTCATTCAATAACAGTATTTTGCATTCGATTATTTTTTTTATCTACAGTAATTCAGGATACACTGCCAGAGTAGTCAAGGGTTCCCATTCGTGACAGATTTTTACATTAGCTTAATGAATGTATCAGTGTTGACTACATTGTTAGCTTAGCTGAGGTCGTTATTCAGTTGTAACAAATCCCTATTTGTTCAGCGTTCTTTCTGGAACGGTCCCAGGAGCACCATAACCACCCTTTGTTTTCCACCTAATTTAATTTAATCCACAATGCACACATAAATAAACAGCACCCCTGGGAAGAAGAAACGGCTCTTTTGTAACATGAAATCTTAGTTTTTTCCCCGGGGCCTGATACCTTTTTTCATAGTAACGATAGTAAACACACGGAGCAGATAACGGTTGAAAATATTCTCCGTGTCTAAGGTGTTTTCACATATAGTCCTCTTTAAAAGAACCGATCTCAGTCCTCTTTAAAGTGAACTCTGGGGTATTCACACTGCCCTTGCCTCTGAATGAGGACAACTCTTTTGCCAGTTCACTTCACCTATTTTGTGGACCGAGTCCTCTTTGCATTCACATTGCTATGTTTAGAAAGGAACCAAGATCTTTTTCCGACATGCATTCTGGGTTTTTACATAGTGCAGGACAAGCCATTCAATCAGAATGTGTTATCGGACAGCTAGATAAACCTACTTACACTTGCAAGCTAATAGATTGCATTTAGTTAAAATATGAGAGATAATAATTGTAATCAGAAAATACTATTAACAATTGACTATTTTATTAACATAATAAATAGCAATAGAATAACTGCAGAATAAATAATGCTGTAATTGTAAATTGTACACCCAAGGTAGGCTACTGCCCCTTTAAGGGCTAGAATAGATTTTGTACCCTATGTTGTGATTCTCACCAAATATTAATTAATTAATTAAATATGTTGTCTTCTCACCCTATTCAAACCCCACAATCAATATACAGCTTATGAATCTCTCTTGGCCTAAAGATCACATATTGCAAACAAATAATCTGAACTAAAAATTCCACATATTTTGGAATTTCTGTGCGTCCTTGACAATCGCTAATCAATATCCAAAAATGGCACACATTGTTTTCAGCGAACCTGTACATCATCATCTTCTCTCTTTTGTGGCACCAATGTGAGGGGTTATGTCAGGGGAAACGGTGTTGCAGTAGTCTACTGTGAGGGGTTATGTCAGGGGAAACGGTGTTGCAGTAGTCTACTGTGAGGGGTTATGTCAGGGGAAACGGTGTTGCAGTAGTCTAGTGTGAGGGGTTATGTCAGGGGAAACGGTGTTGCAGTAGTCTAGTGTGAGGGGTTATGGCAGTAGTCTAGTGTGAGGGGTTATGGCAGTAGTCTACTGTGAGGGGTTATGTCAGGGGAAACGGTGTTGCAGTAGTCTAGTGTGAGGGGTTATGTCAGGGGAAACAGTGTTGCAGTAGTCTAGTGTGAGGGGTTATGTCAGGGGAAACGGTGTTGCAGTAGTCTAGTGTGAGGGGTTATGGCAGTAGTCTAGTGTGAGGGGTTATGTCAGGGGAAACGGTGTTGCAGTAGTCTAGTGTGAGGGGTTATGTCAGGGGAAACAGTGCTGCAGTAGTCTAGTGTGAGGGGTTTATGGCAGGGGAAACGGTGTTGCAGTAGTCTACTGTGAGGGGTTATGTCAGGGGAAACGGTGTTGCAGTAGTCTAGTGTGAGGGGTTATGGCAGTAGTCTAGTGTGAGGGGTTATGGCAGGGGAAACAGTGCTGCAGTAGTCTAGTGTGAGGGGTTATGGCAGTAGTCTAGTGTGAGGGGTTATGGCAGTAGTCTAGTGTGAGGGGTTATGGCAGTAGTCTAGTGTGAGGGGTTATGGCAGTAGTCTAGTGTGAGGGGTTATGGCAGTAGTCTAGTGTGGGGGGTTATGGCAGGGGAAACAGTGTTGCAGTAGTCTACTGTGAGGGGTTATGGCAGGGGAAACAGTGTTGCAGTAGTCTGGTGTGAGGGGTTATGGCAGTAGTCTAGTGTGAGGGGTTATGGCAGGGGAAACGGTGTTGCAGTAGTCTAGTGTGAGGGGTTATGTCAGGGGAAACAGTGTTGCAGTAGTCTAGTGTGAGGGGTTATGGCAGTAGTCTACTGTGAGGGGTTATGGCAGTAGTCTAGTGTGAGGGGTTATGGCAGTAGTCTACTGTGAGGGGTTATGGCAGGGGAAACAGTGTTGCAGTAGTCTAGTGTGAGGGGTTATGTCAGGGGAAACGGTGTTGCAGTAGTCTAGTGTGAGGGGTTATGGCAGGGGAAACAGTGTTGCAGTAGTCTAGTGCAGGGACGGCTTGTTCAATAGGGCGATATGGGCGACGCACTGCCAAACGGGAAAAGGAAGGGATTTTTTTTCTAATCAATTATATCACGGCAACAGCAGTTATCAGTGTTCACGTCTGATCTGCCAGCCACTAAATGTCAAATCAGGCTAAAGTCGTGCTTCAAATGGCCCCCGCCGTTTTTGGGGCGATTTCAGTCAAGTTGAAAATCGCCCAGAAGTCTCTCATAGCCTGTCATGTAAAATCTATTTTTTTCACATTTCAAAGCTTTCAATACATTCTCTATGGGTGTCTGTGGGCTTGCACTTACGCTTTCGTCATACGTGACGTAACGTTGAACGTAACTAAGACAATGGCGGCTAGAAGCGTCTCTGTTGCGACCTGCAGTGCGGCGTTATTTTATGTTTTTAATTTGTAGACTTAGTTTACAAACATTCTGCCAACCATGGATTTCCCAGTGGTTGGTTTTGGACTGATCTTGTTGATCGTGTACATACCCGCTACGAACGGACTAAATAATGAAAACGCTGCTGGCAGCTGAATCCCAATACAGCTGGGAGACTTGGCTGGATGAGTCCCGGACAGAGAAGTGGAGCCGGCCACCTTCACCCTGGTCAGAGCGGACCGCGATCCTGGTAAGAGAGCGACTCTGTACCCCGACATTGAACTGCTTTCTGTGTCATTGCGACCTTACTATCAATTCAATTCAATTTAAGGGCTTTATTGGCATGGGAAACGTGTGTTAACATTGCCAAAGCAAGGGAAGTAGATAGTAAACAAAAGTGAAATAAACAATAAATATTAACAGTAAACATTACACTCAGAAGTTTCAAAAGAATAAAGACATTTCAAATGTCATATTATGTATATATACAGTGTTGTTACAATGTGCAAATAGTTAAAGTACAAATGGGAAAATAAATAAACATAAATATGGGTTGTATTTACAATGGTGTTTGTTCTTCACTGGTTGCCCTTT
The DNA here is from genome assembly GCF_020615455.1 of Coregonus clupeaformis. NCBI lineage: Eukaryota > Metazoa > Chordata > Actinopteri > Salmoniformes > Salmonidae > Coregonus > Coregonus clupeaformis. Next base: position 80,816 of record NW_025535495.1, on the reverse strand, counting down.
TCTTGTGGCAACAGGTCACAAATCTTGCAGCTGTGATGGCACACTGTGGTTTTTCACCCAGTAGATAAGGGAGTTTATCAAAATTGGGTTTGTTTTCAATTCTTTGTGGATCGCTGTAATCTGAGGGAAATATGTGTCTCTAATATGGTCATACATTTGGCAGGAGGTTAGGAAGTGCAGCTCAGTTTCCACCTCATTTTGTGGGCAGTGTGCACATAGCCTGTCTTCTCTTGAGAGCCAGGTCTGCCTCACGGCGGCCTTTCTCAATAGCAAGGCTATGGTCACTGAGTCTGTACATAGTCAAAGCTTTCATTAAGTTTGGGTCAGTCACAGTGGTCAGGTATTCTGCCACTGTGTACTCTCTGTTTAGGGCCAAATAGCATTCTAGTTTGCTCTGTTTTTTTGTTTGTTCTTTCCAATGTGTCAAGTAATTCTCTTTTTGTTTTCTCATGATTTGGGTTGGGTCTAATTGTGTTGTTGTTGTTGTTGTTGTTGTTGTCCTGGGGCTGTGTGGGGTCTGTTTGTGTTTGTGAACAGAGGCCCAGGACAAGCTTACTTAGGGGACTCTTCTCCAAGTTCATCTCTCTGTAGGTGATGGCTTTGTTATGGAAGGTTTGGGAATCGCTTCCTTTTAAGTGGTTACTATCTGCCCCGTGAGTTCCCCCAATTGTTTGTTACCGTTGTGTACTGTTGATAATCACAAGTTTACTGGAGAACTGAGACCAAGTAGAGACTTTGGACAGGGTGGATATGGTATAATAAAGGCAGTTTATTCAGAGGTAAAGATATCTGGAATCGCGTGCACGGACTCGTGCACGTGTGTAGGTCACCTAAATCATCAGAAAAATTGCCCCTCCTGAGAATTTTTTCAGGAGCCGCCACTGGTCTAGTGTGAGGGGTTATGTCAGGGGAAACGGTGTTGCAGTAGTCTAGTGTGAGGGGTTATGGCAGGGGAAACGGTGTTGCAGTAGTCTAGTGTGAGGGGTTATGTCAGGGGAAACAGTGTTGCAGTAGTCTAGTGTGAGGGGTTATGGCAGTAGTCTAGTGTGAGGGGTTATGTCAGGGGAAACAGTGTTGCAGTAGTCTAGTGTGAGGGGTTATGGCAGTAGTCTAGTGTGAGGGGTTATGGCAGTAGTCTAGTGTGAGGGGTTATGGCAGTAGTCTAGTGTGAGGGGTTATGTCAGGGGAAACAGTGCTGCAGTAGTCTAGTGTGAGGGGTTATGGCAGTAGTCTAGTGTGAGGGGTTATGGCAGTAGTCTAGTGTGAGGGGTTATGGCAGTAGTCTAGTGTGAGGGGTTATGGCAGTAGTCTAGTGTGAGGGGTTATGGCAGTAGTCTAGTGTGAGGGGTTATGGCAGGGGAAACAGTGCTGCAGTAGTCTAGTGTGAGGGGTTATGTCAGGGGAAACAGTGTTGCAGTAGTCTAGTGTGAGGGGTTATGGCAGGGGAAACGGTGTTGCAGTAGTCTAGTGTGAGGAGCGGGAATAATGACAAGTGAACCTGGGGAGCTTTGTGTTCACATTGTCCTATAAAAGGGAACCAGACTGCGGAATTCAAGCGAACCGAACTCAGACCGCCTCTCGAGATGGTCTCAGTTCGGTTCGCTTCGGGGGCTCTCTGGAGGGGTCTGAGTTCCTTTGGAGTGTTCACACTGCACAAAAAAATCCTAATGCATCTCTCCTCAAACAAAGGTTGTGAGAGCTGGGGTTGAACAGAGTTTAAACTAAACGTGAGTGTTTTGTAACATAAGGGATTGATTGATTGTATTACTATTGATTCTGAACTGAATGAAAGTCGAATTTAGCCGCCATCACAGACAAAGGAAGTGGGCGGAGCAATAAAGAGCGGGAAACTGAAGAGGGAGGGGTTTTGAGCTAGAAGGGATGAGAATGGGACTATATAGATGGGGAACAAAAAGAGAGAGGGGGGCCTAATCTGCAGATTAGCCTGGCTTTGTTGAAATTGTAATAAAGTCATTCTTGATTCTACAAAAACTCTGGAAGAACTTTGATTTTTAATAGTATAGTGATTATTTTCCACAACAAAGAACATACTGTGCCTTCGGAAAGTATTCAGACCCCTTGGCTTTTTCCACATTTTGTTACATTACAGCCTTATTCTAAAATTGATTAAATAATTGTTTTTCCTCAGCAATTTACACACAATACCCCATAATGACAAAGTGGAAACAGGGTTTTAGAAAATTTAGAAAATGTATTGAAAATAAAACACAAAAATGCCTTATTTACATAAGTATTCAGATCCTTTGGTATGAGACTCGAAATTGAGCTCAGGTGCATCTTGTTTCCATTGATCATCCTTGAGATGTTTCTACAACTTGAATGGGGTCCACCTGTGGTACATTCAATTGATTGGACATGATTTGGAAAGGCACACACCTGCATGTCAGAGCAAAAACCAAGCCATGAGGTTGAAGGAATTGTCCGTAGAGCTCCTAGACTGGATTGTGTCGAGGCACAGATCTGGGGAAAGGTACTAAAATATTTCTGCAGCATTGAAGGTCTCCAAGAACATGGTGGCCTCCATCATTCTTAAATGGAACAAGTTTGAAACCACCAAGACTCTTCCTAGAGCTGGCCGCCCGACCAAACTGAGGAATCGGGGAGAAGGGCCTTGGTCAGGGAGGTGACCAAGAACCCGATGGTCACTCTGACAGAGCTCTAGAGTTCCTCTGTGGAGATGGGAGAACCTTCCAGAAGGACAACCATCTCTGCAGCACTCCACCAATCAGGCTTTATGGTAGAGTGGCCAGACGGAAGCCACTCCTCAGTAAAAGGCACAGCTTGGAGTTTGCCAAAAGGCACCTAAAGACTCTCATACCATGAGAAACAAGATTCTCTGGTCTGATGAAACCAAGATTGAATGCCAAGTGTCACGTCTGGAGGGAACCTGGCACATATGGTGAAGCATGGTGGTGGCAGCATCATGCTGTGGGGATGTTTTTCAGCGGCAGGGACTGGGAGACTAGTCAGGATCGAGGCAAAGATGAACGGAGCCAAGTACAGAGAGATCCTTGATGAAAACCTGCTCCAGAGTGCTCAGGACCTCAGACTGGGGCAATGGTTCACCTTCCAACAGGACAACGACCTTAAGCACAAAGCCAAGACAACGCAGGAGTGGCTTCGGGACAAGTCTCTGAATGTCCTTGAGTGGCCCATCTTGAACCTGATCTAACATCTCTGGAGAGACCTGAAAATAGCTGTGCAGCAATGCGCCCCATCCAACCTGACAGAGCTTGAGAGGATCTGCAGAGAGGAATGAGAGAAACTCCCCAAATACAGGTGTGCCAAGCTTGTATCGTCATACCCAAGAAGACTTGAGGCTGTAATCGCTGCCAAAGGTGCTTCAACAAAGTACTGCGTAAAGGGCCTAAATACTTATGTAAATGTGATATTTCCGTGTTTTTTTTATAGATTCGAAATTTTCTAAAAACCTGTTTTTGCTTTGTAATTATGAGGTATTGTTTGTAGATTGATGAGGGGAAAAAATACAATAATACATTTTAGAATAAGGTTGTAATGTAACAAAATGTGGAAAAAGTAAAGGGGTCTGAATTCTTTCAGAATGCGCTGTATATTGTTTATTGGTTCTTTGCTTTAAAGACTTGCCAAAGGAAATTATAAGGGATAGAACTGGGTATTTTCAGTTAAAAACATCTCTAAAGACGCTGAACAGACATCAATCAAATGCATTACACTGGGTATATTAGTCAGGCTGTCTTTAGGCTTATCTACCCCCTCTTGGAGTCTTTATCTTTGATCATTTCACAACCATTGCTTTTTGCTGTTCTTTACAATGCCCGAGGGACACAATCCCAAATATATTGACAAAGGATACGGCCACTGTCTTTCGACAAATTTATTTTTATCTTATCAAATTCTCTTGGGGTTTGCAGTTGAAAAAAAGTGCAGTTGGAGTTATCAAAAAAGGTGCAATGGGGAATGTTTAAACAGTTGCTTTGTACAGTTACTCGACTATTGTATCCACTAACTTAGTTGTACTTTCCAATCAGTCTCAATTCATTGTGCAAAAACCTGTTGCATACCTACTTTACATTCAAGTTCTTCAAGCAACTTATCTCAGTCTTGAGCTAGGCCCAATTCAAACTGACTTGAGACCAACTAACACACAAAGGTATAAATCATACTCTATAGTGTAAATATTGTGAGAGATCTGACCTGATCAGGCCATTTGTTTTTCTGATTGGTCACACTTGGCAGACTGACCATGTCATAGTGAGAAGAAAAAGAAACATAACCACATTAGTGTCTAGCACACAGGTCAGTAATCTATTTCCAGACACATGACTAAGTGTTTCTCAAAATGGATTATTCAATGGCTATGTCTCACCTTAATGAATTTAGGCTGGGGGAGGGAGTGGCTGGGGGAGGGAGTGGAAGCGATAGCAGCAATACTCACACAGCATCTTGGTGACCTGGCAACGCCGGGCTTTCTGCTGCTGGCTGCGGACGTTGCAGTAGCTGTTGCACGCCAGGCCTGTCTCAGCCTCCATCACCAGGAGCATCTTCTCACATTTGAGCTGCAGGCCGATGAGCAGGTAGAGAACGCTGATGGTCAACATGGGAAGCATAAAGAAAAGCAAGGTGGTCACCTGGATGGTCAAGTTGTACATCCAGCGGGGCTTGACCAGCGTACAGATGGCTGACTCTGGGATTTCCTTCCAGGTGGTGCCCCCTGCTGCCGACTGCAGGGTAAAGATGCCGTGCAGGCTGGTGTTGGGCACGGCACATAGCATCGAGATCCCCCACACGGTCATAATGACCCGTTTGGCGTGTGTGTGTGTCACCAGGTACTTGGCGCGCAGGGGGTGCACCACAGCGATGTAGCGTTCCACGCTGAGCGCCGTCACATTGAGGATGGAGGCGAAGCAGACCGTCTCGAATAGGAAAACCTTAAAGTAGCAGCCGCTCTTGCCCAGGAGGAAGGGGTAGTTCTGCCACATCTCGTAGAGCTCCAGAGGCATGCCCAGCAGCAGCACCAGCAGGTCAGACACGGCAAGGCTGAACAGGTAGTAGTTGGTGGGCACGCGCATCACCTTATTGCGAGCAATGACGATGCAGGTTAGCAAGTTGCCAAGCGCGCCCACAAGGAAGATGATCAGGTAGGTGAGGCAGACTGGGAGGAAGACGGAGGAGCGCAGAGGGCCCAGGTACTTCTCTAGGTACTCCTCCTGGGTCAGGCATGCATCTACCAGCCCTGCGCTGCCGTTCAGGTCAGAGGTCAGGTTGCCACACATCCCCTCCTGTGGGCAGTCCCAGCTGTCAGCGAAGGAGCAGTTGTACCTGGATGTCATCCTGTTTAGATATGAAGCCTGCAGATGCAAGAAACAAATTATTTTCTGTAACATGTTTTTGTATTGAGCAAAAGTAATTTAGTATAATATAAAGTGCAGGATCATAAAAGGATATAAAATAAAAAGGAATATTTTGGTAGTATATGTGAAGCGTAAAGGGCACTCTGCTGTGTCTTTCCACTGCCCTCTGTTGATAATGTCGGAATGTGTGATTATTAATTTTGAACAGAATAATGTTCCCAGCATTTTGCTATGATGATTTTCAGAAACAGACAGGGAGAAAGCTGAGAGTGGCTAAACTTGAATCACCGGCTGTTTAAAGCTCAGTGGGACCGATTTTAAGTTTCTGAGATGCTTTACCTTTGTCCCATAAAAAAAAGACACAGCTAGCACATTTGGTTCCTTGGAAGTTGTGGGAACGTATGTTTTTGGTTTCACATTGGTTGTGGGAACGAAGCCATAAATGTCCTGAACGTATGTTTTTTAAAACGTTTTGAGAACAGAAGTGAAAATGTTCCCTGTTCTGGGAACATTTATTTTTAGTTTGCAGGGATGTTCTGAGAACATTTTACTCTGGTTCCTTGAACGTTTTCATTAACGCACTGAGAACAGAAATTCTAGGTTATTTGGAAGTTTCCCTAAAACTTTCACAGAATGTTGTCAATAAGACTTTTAATAACACTGCTAGCTTAATGTTTTTTAAGTCTAAGCACAGATAGGACACATAGAAATTAATTTACTTAAGCATTAATCATGCAAACACATTTCTTTTTTTATTGTGACACGGCATAAGTAACATTCAAACCTATAAAATTGAAATTAAATGTAACAATTTTGAACTTTTAGGAAACATTCTGTTAAAGTAATGAAATATCATGAAAATTGTTTTTTTTTTGTCAAGTTCCGTAAATGTGCTGAGAATGTTCCAAAGCCAAGCAACTATCCTGCACCATTCCCAGAATGCTGTGGGAAGATTGTATGCAAAGTAAACACAGGACAACCACGATCTCACCAAGCTCTAAGAAACATATGGTTCTCAGAACGCTATGTGCCAGCTGGTGCACATTATGAAACATCACAACATGCAGATGATAATTTCCCAGTGCCCTTTATGCCCACTGCGATGCAGTGTACGTTTTTGATCTGCAGTCATGGCCGCTTATGATAACAGCAAATGAAATAATGTTTGTCTGGGAGAATGCTTTAAAAGAAAAAGAAAAGCTGCAGACTCTTATGGCGCCAATGCAATAATTTATTCACCAACATTTCAACAGCAAGCTGCCTTCATCAGGGTTTCATGTCAAACACTGCATTTCACCAGTATATATAGGTTTCCATTGGACACACAGGTGTTTGAAATAATCGGTTGTTTGGGAAAATGGCAAACCTGAATAGCACTTTGATTATGCGTTTGCCATCAGGCCATTGTCCACACTCAAAAAAACGTTTGTAGCTTCAATGAGGTTTACACAAGAGTAGGAGTTCCTCAAGTGCCTATGCATATTCCAATGTTGGGATAGTTACCACTTTGTTATAATATTTAAATAATGTTATTAAGTTTATATTAAAATGTGGGGTGTGGCTTTCAGATAGGTATGTTTGTCCACCCGTGAGAGTAAATGTCTTTCATGTTTTAAGTTATGTTTGTACACTGTTTGTACAAATGTAACTATCACAGGTGGCCAAAAATAACTATCTGAAAGCCACGCCGCTACTAAGCCACACCAGTCTTCTAAGCTGACCCGGTGGATCATAGCTCAATAACCCAACTAAGTGACCCAACTGGCTGGGTCAAAAATAACCCAATGTTTTTTCTGTCCACTATTTACCCAGTGCTGGGTTATTTTGAACCCATAATGTTTTAGAGTGCAAGGATAACAAGGTGCTTTGATCCAAACCAGGCCTGGCATTAAAGTATGTTAGTCAGTAATTGCACCACATTACCAGGATGTGAGTTCACTGGCTACAAATGAGCTGTAAGTTTTCGGATGGTCGGGCCAACTACTCACAATCAACTGCTAGGACGACAACACCTAACCAAGTCTCATCTGTATCAACACATGTTGGCTTGATGGAAGCCCAACGGAGCGTGACTGTGATCCCGAAGCCATGCACCCGACACTCACCCCAGTTTTTTCACTACTCTTCCCTGATATTTTGGTTTTGATCTGCTGCCAGATGAGCATAAACCACCAAAGTTAACGTCACTCAGGGGTGTCTCTGAACGTCATCTGATGGCAGCTTAAAGGCCTTTGAGGTCAGTGCCAGTCAATAGATGTCATATGACACTCTAGAAAGGATCATGGAGAGTTGCTCCATCCAGGAGCCGGCCAATCTACAGTATACAATGCATTTGTTAATAGCTGGGGGTGTTTGGAGTGGCTCCATATTGACAAGTCGGAGCACAAAGTCAGAGGAAGACCAGCTTTTCAAAGGAACAAAACAAACATAAGATCCCCTGCAGATCATATCTGATCAATTAAATTCCATCGTCAAGCCCCTTTGAAATGACAACCCAAAGGAAGTTCATCCAATGCGTTTGAGTGATGCCTTAAGAAGTCATTTACATTTACATTTTAGTCATTTAGCAGACGCTCTTATCCAGAGCGATTTACAGTTAGTGATTGCATACATTTTCATACTGGCCCCCCATGGGAAACAAACCCACAACCCTGGCGTTGCAAGTGCCATGCTCTACCAACTGAGCTACAGGGGACTTCAAAGAGAGGGAAGTGTCACGCCCTGACTCAGGGGACTCTTATATGTTGAGTCAGGGTGTGTGTATTCTTTGTTTGTGCATATTCTATGTGGGTTTTCTAGGATGTGTAGTTCTATGTTGGCCGGTGTGGATCCCAATCAGAGGCAGCTGTCGCTCGTTGTCTCTGATTGGGGACCATACTTAGGCAGCCTTTTGGCACTAGTGGGTTGTGGGATCTTGTTCCGTGTGAGGTTTGTTGTGTGTTACCTTAGGACTTCACGTGTCGTTGGTTTATTGTTTTGTCGTTGTTTATTCGTTATAATAAACATGTATGCATATCACGCTGCGCCTTGGTCCGTCCCGGCAATCAACGAACGTGACAGGAAGTGACTGGAATAAACAGAGGAAGATTATTGATTGGTGAATAGAAGAGAGTGCACATGATTGATTAATTAATTAACATCCATTTAGACATGAACGATTTGGTTTTAAGCGTTTGAGAAAATCATGAAACTTGGACAGAGCTTATGTTAATGAGTTTATGTTCTTTAAAAACAAGAAAATGAAAATAAAATAGAAAACTGATTCAAAAACAGACTCCTTTATGTATGCAACAGACAACATCACACGAGTGCACTGTGTTCATCTTGACTGTATTAGGCTATAAATGTACATTAGCTAGTTGAATGAGTTTCCCCCCCTCTTGCAGGGAATCATATGCATTCTATCAGCAGCGCATTGTGTGGAACCAGGCTGGAGACAGAAAGTTAGCTAGCTGCCAAATCAGCCAAACCATGGCCATGTCAATTCTCCTTGGAATTTCAATTACTTTACAGCATTTGCTAACAAGCCCTTATTGCTTGCTACTGCTGTTGACAGACACAAGACTGCATGGCAGACAACAGAGGAGACCACAGAGGAGACCACAGAGCAGTGTCCATCAGGCTACCAGATGTTTCACTTAGTGTATCCGGAGAATCCAGCATCATAAAAGAGTGATGTCTTCATGTTTCATATTTCATACTGTAAATCCGTTTACATTACTGTCTTAGTAGATAAAAAGCTAAGAATAGAGGCAGAATCGACCGGCTCAGGACAAACTCAAAGCCGTCCAAAACTCCAGCGCAAACAAGGTTCTGAGGAATAACTGAACATGTTTTCATAAATATGTACAGTATGTTCTGTCGGTTGTATTCTATAGGCTTTTGATGATAAGAGAAATCCCTGCCGCATGGATTATTCCATTCAAGTTTCTCGTGCATTTTATTCACCTTGACATTTCCTTGCATATTGAAATTTTTTTTCCTTACAATTTCAAAGTAACTGTCCAGTGAAGAGTTAATACTCTGTTAACTCATACCCAAATAATGTTGTTGACTCGTCCGATACTCGTATTTGTTGGCAAGGCATATTTTGACTGCTATACACCCACACAATACCAACCAGAGTATGCAGAGCAGAGTTGAGCAGAATTGAGAAGTTGGAAATCCCACTCATCGCTGATGGAGCGGTCTTTAAAAAAAATATATATATATATATTTTTTTTTAGGGGGTAGATCAGCTTTAATATTGCAGATAGATTGTAACTTCCATCAATGTAATTGTCTGCATCACTTCCAATCCCCCATATGTTTTTTTTTCTCTCGCAAATATATACAGTGGGGAGAACAAGTATTTGATACACTGCCGATTTTGCAGGTTTTCCTACTTACAAAGCATGTAGAGGTCTGTAATTTTTTATCATAGGTACACTTCAACTGTGAGAGACGGAATCTAAAACAAAAATCCAGAAAATCACATTGTATGATTTTTAAGTAATTCATTTGCATTTTATTGCATGACATAAGTATTTGATACATCAGAAAAGCAGAACTTAATATTTGGTACAGAAACCTTTATTTGCAATTATAGAGATCATACATTTCCTGTAGGTCTTGACCAGGTTTGCACACACTGCAGCAGGGATTTTGGCCCACTCCTCCATACAGACCTTCTCCAGATCCTTCAGGTTTCGGGGCTGTCGCTTGGCAATACGGACTTTCAGCTCCCTCCAAATATTTTCTATTGGGATCAGGTCTGGAGACTGGTTAGGCCACTCCAGGACCTAGAGATTAGTTTTACGGAGCCACTCCTTAGTTGCCCTGGCTGTGTGTTTCGGGTCGTTGTCATGCTGGAAGACCCAGCCACGACCCATCTTCAATGCTCTTACTGAGGGAAGGAGGTTGTTGGCCAAGATCTCGCGATACATGGCCCCATCCATCCTCCCCTCAATAAGGTGCAGTCATCCTGTCCCCTTTGCAGAAAAGCATCCTCAAAGAATGATGTTTCCACCTCCATGCTTCACGGTTGGAATGGTGTTCTTGGGGTTGTACTCATCCTTCTTCTTCCTCCAAACACGGCGAGTGGAGTTTAGACCAAAAAGCTCAATTTTTGTCTCATCAGACCACATGACCTTCTCCCATTCCTCATCTGGATCATCCAGATGGTCATTGGCAAACTTCAGACGGACCTGGATATGCGCTGGCTTGAGCAGGGGGACCTTGCGTGCGCTGCAGGATTTTAATCCATGACGGCGTAGTGTGTTACTAATGGTTTTCTTTGAGACTGTGGTCCCAGCTCTCTTCGGGTCATTGACCAGGTCCTGCTGTGTAGTTCTGGGCTGATCCCTCACCTTCCTCATGATCATTGATGCCCCACGAGGTGAGATCTTGCATGGAGCCCCAGACAGAGGGTGATTGACCGTCATCTTGAACTTCTTCCATTTTCTAATTATTGCGCCAACAGTTGTTGCCTTCTCACCAAGCTGCTTGCCTATTGTCCTGTAGCCCATCCCAGCCTTGTGCAGGTCTACAATTTTATCCCTGATGTCCTTACACAGCTCTCTGGTTTTGGCCATTGTGGAGAGGATGGAGTCTGTTTGATTGAGTGTGTGGACAGGTGTATTTTATACAGGTAATGGGTTCAAACAGGTGCAGTTAATACAGGTAATGAGTGGAGAACAGGAGGGCTTCTTAAAGAAAAACTAACAGGTCTGTGAGAGCCGGAATTCTTACTGGTTGGTAGGTGATCAAATACATATGTCATGCAATAAAATGCAAATTAATTACTTAAAAATCATACAATGTGATTTTCTGGATTTTTGTTTTAGATTCCGTCTCTCACAGTTGAAGTGTACCTACGATAAAAATTACAGACCTCTACATGCTTTGTAAGTAGGAAAACCTGCAAAATCGGCAGTGTATCAAATACTTGTTCTCCCCACTCTACATATCCTGTTTTTAAATATATTTCCTTTTATTACTTTCCAACCCCACCACCCCTTCCCTAATTGGAGTAAACTAGTGAACAACAATGCTTAGGCCTCTACTTCCAGCTTATACATACTACAGTGGGGAAAAAAAGTATTTAGTCAGCCACCAATTGTGCAAGTTCTCCCACTTAAAAAGATGAGAGAGGCCTGTAATTTTCATCATAGGTACACGTCAACTATGACAGACTAATTGAGATATTTGGTCACCTACAAACAAGCAAGATTTCTGGCTCTCACAGACCTGTAACTTCTTCTTTAAGATGCTCCTCTGTCCTCCACTCGTTACCTGTATTAATGGCACTTGTTTGAACTTGTTATCAGTATAAAAGACACCTGTCCACAACCTCAAACAGTCACACTCAAAACTCCACTATGGCCAAGACCAAAGAGCTGTCAAAGGACACCAGAAACAAAATTGTAGACCTGCACCAGGCTGGGAAGACTGAATCTGCAATAGGCAAGCAGCTTGGTTTGATTAAATCAACTGTGGGAGCAATTATTAGGAAATGGAAGACATACAAGACCACTGATAATCTCCCTCGATCTGGGGCTCCACGCAAGATCTCACCCCGTGGGGTCAAAATGATCACAAGAACGGTGAGCAAAAATCCCAGAACCACACGGGGGGACCTAGTGAATGACCTGCAGAGAGCTGGGACCAAAGTAACAAAGCCTACCAAATCCTGCAGTGCCAGACGTGTCCCCCTGCTTAAGCCAGTACATGTCCAGGCCCGTCGGAAGTTTGCTAGAGTGCATTTGGATGATCCAGAAGAGGATTGGGAGAATGTCATATGGTCAGATGAAACCAAAATAGAACTTTTTGGTAAAAACTCAACTCGTCGTGTTTGGAGGACAAAGAATGCTGAGTTGCATCCAAAGAACACCATACCTACGGTGAAGCATGGGGGTGGAAACATCATGCTTTGGGGCTGTTTTTTCTGCAAAGGGACCAGGACGACTGATCCGTGTAAAGGAAAGAATGAATGGGGCCATGTATCGTGAGATTTTTGAGTGAAAACCTCCTTCCATCAGCAAGGGCATTGAAGATGAAATGTGGCTGGGTCTTTCAGCATGACAATGATCCCAAACACACTGCCCGGAACTGAAGGAGTGGCTTCGTAAGAAGCATTTCAAGGTCCTGGAGTGGCCTAGCCAGTCTCCAGATCTCAACCCCATTGAAAATCTTTGGAGGGAGTTGAAAGTCCGTGTTGCCCAGCGACAGCCCCAAAACATCACTGCTCTAGAGGAGATCTGCATGGAGGAATGGGCCAAAATACCAGCAACAGTGTGTGAAAACCTTGTGAAGACTTACAGAAAACGTTTGACCTGTGTCATTGCCAACAAAGGGTATATAACAAAGTATTGAGAAACTTTTGTTATTGACCAAATACTTATTTTCCACCATAATTTGCAAATAAATGCATTAAAAATCCTACAATGTGATTTTCTGGATTATTTTTTCTCATTTTGTCTGTCATAGTTGACCTGTACCTATGATGAAAATTACAGGCCTTTCTCATATTTTTAAGTGGGAGAACTTGCACAATTGGTGGCTGACTAAATACTTTTTTCCCCACTGTATATACATTTTATGGACACAGTGAATTTGACAATAATTCAATTTAGTTTGTTTTTACTCCTGAACTTCCTCTACCCTCAACCTCTCCGATCATTTTCATGATGTCCATCCGGTTTGCTTCTATTGCTTCTATGTGCTCTTTCACAAAAGCTCTTTCACAAAAGCTCTCAACCTAAAACCTATTTACTTATTATGGACACAGTATGCTTTACATTAGTTATCTTGTTATTAGTTGTTGTTAGTTGTTATTAGTCCCATCCTTCAACTCCATTCAACACCACCCATCTATCTCTTAACACCATCCATATTGGATTTCTATTTGCCATATATTTTTTAACTGTACTTTGTTGTTTTACAAAAGTTCTGAACCTTTCTATTCTCATTGTTTCTACAGATTGTGAATTGAAAATATTTTTTTTTTGCTAAAAGTATTATTATATTATTGATCGATTGACTATGACTTTTCAGATCACCCAGTAGTGCTATCTGCAGGGTTAGCTCCAGGTAAATACTGCAATCCTTTCGTCATTCCTGGACCTGTGTACAAAAACAAGCTACAAATGGACAGTACCAAAACAAATGATCTAATGCTTCTGTCTCTTCGCAGCAAAATCTGCAGAGCTGGGAAGATTGTATCCCCCATATATAATTAACATTCTATTGGTAGCAAGAATTTTATACAATCATTTAAATTGAAAAATTCAACGTTTCGAACCCGGCGTCGTTTTGCATATCAGTTCATAAACACTATGCCATGGAATCGGTACGTCAAAAATCTCTTCCCAACTATTTTGCAATCTATATGGGACGGCTGTCAATCCTTTGGTCCTTAAATGAAACTGGTATACTTTTATTTATCACAATTTTCTTTAACCACTTATGTTCTTTAACGCAGGGCCGACAGACAAGTGGTCTTTGTGCACCGCTCCAGCGCTCAACATCCTTTCCCATGCTCAGCTAAAAACGCGCTCCATTCATTTTTTTGTTAAAAAATATATTTTAACAAACACCCCATTTACCTTTGTGACTATGTGCCATTTGGTTTTGAAGTAGGCTTATCGTAATAAGCTTCAACATTTCAACAACATGTCGTAGGCTATTGAACAAGGACCTGCACTACATGACCAAAAGTATGTGTGCAAAAACAGTCTGGTTGGGCAGGTTCAGTTGGGTGGTTGAGTCATGGCGTTCGTAAGTCATAGTGGCGGACGTGAGCGGGTTGTTAACCAGCCATCGATTCCCTACCACCTCCACCTGTGTGGTGGAGAACCCATCCCTTGCTATTAGTTTGGCTCTACAGGTTTCGTGGTATAAACCGTTGTCGTGTGTCATTACTCAACGCTTCAATACCTGATAACGCACCCTCTAACTGGAGTGAGTGCTCCTGTTCAATCTTCAAACCCGAGATCACAGGGCTCTTAGCATTGCGCACTTTTGATGCCTCAAAAGCTGTGCTCGCAAGCTCTCTGAGGTCTGAGATTGGCAAACCAACGTGGGCTGTAGGACCCAAGTAGGTAATGAAGGTGGGATACGTGTTCGACAGAAACATTTGTTTGAATGGTAATAGTTCTTCCATTCCTGTTTCAGTGAGTAGCCCAACGTAAGCTGAACGAAGCCTATGATAGTAAGCTTGTGGGTGTTCATTCCGAGCTTGTTTGAGAGTGTTAGCCAGCTGTCGTGTTTACGAGTCGCAGAACCACTGAATTCTATTTTCAAGGCCGTGGCAAGTTTAGCATAGTCTTTTTGCACGTGTTGCTGTTGCATATGAATGAACCTTGTCACGTGTCCATTTGATGTTCGCTTCAACAGGTAAAGCCTGTCAGAATCCGTAGCGTTCGGCTAGCCATCCAAGCCATCCTCTATGTCTGCTAGGAACGTCTCCGTGTTGTTTTGGCTGGAACGGGGTCAAATGTGCTGAAGATTTTGACGAGTTTGTCAAGGCGTTCCTTGCTGAGTGCGCAGAGAGGGTTGGCTTCATCCTGTGGGGAATTGTGGGCCGAAGAGGAGAAACCAAGCGTTTGGCATTGTTGTCGAGGAGGTGCCACATTACTCTGTGCTGAATGGCCAAGAGGAGAAGACTGAGGGACACCTGAGAGAGGCAACGTCTGAAACCTTCTGTCGTCTTCACTCCTTTGTGTACCGAGCTCCGGTTACGAGCTTGGTTGCTTGACTGGGTAGTCACGCTGTAGCGCGTGACTGTTCTGGAATTCCTCCAGATGGTACCTACGGGTGGAATTCTGCTGCATAGCAGAGTCCACTTGAGCGCTTAGAGTACTTATTTTAGACACATGAGTGTCGCACTTGCTTCGTTCGGCCTCATACATATCTGTCATGGTTTGCAGGTAGAGGTCTTGAGTACGGAGCGAGATTCAGTGATGAGATTTCCTCCGCTTGCTTAGAAATCAATATTTCCATCTTCATCACCTGGGTTCTCTCATCATTCATTTGGTCAGCGACTTCAATGAGTTCCGCTGATTTGTCATTCAACTTGGTCATTGTGTTCATTAACTGATCGTCTTTGGCCTGCAGCATTTGGACTAGAACATTATTGCTTTGAGTAACGTTCAACAAAACTGCATGCATGTTATCAAGTTGTGCACTCCCGTTTGTAGATAACTTGTCTTTGTCGGCTTTTGTCATTAGTTTCCTGGTTCTCTCCACCTGTCCCTTCATCTCAACCATTTTGTGCTCGTGCTGCTTTTGGGCACTGTAGTATTGGACCAATGTCCATCTCTGCTGGTGGGCATAGTTCAGGGCTAAACTTGAGAGAACCTTTACAAGGCCTGTGCCTGCCGGCCTATTTTGGAGGGAGTCTGTCGAGATTTCTGCAGTTTTTTCGCTAATGGCATTGTGATCTAACATTCTCAACCCTTAGGCATAGTTTGGAGGTCGGCGATCAATCTTTCTGTGGGTGAGGGTTCACTTATTAGCGGGGGAAGGGATGGCACCCCCTCTGATAGCTTGCTCATTTTGATGATTATTAGCTGTTTAAACTTATGTACAATTTTGGGTTTTGAGTCGTTGGATGCTGCAAAAATGATTTTATTCGGTTTATAGACGTCAATGAATCATCAATACTGGATCAGTAATGTGGGAGTTGGCTTTTAACGAACTTGCAAAAGCAATTGTAATTGATTAATCAATGTTATTGATGAATCATACCTGTATAGGTTATCTGGGAATTAAACTTTAATTAACCTGATTGCATTGTTGTATCTAGGTTAATATGGAAAAGTTTAAATTGTCTCCTTTGTT
Source organism: Coregonus clupeaformis (assembly GCF_020615455.1). Taxonomy (NCBI): domain Eukaryota; kingdom Metazoa; phylum Chordata; class Actinopteri; order Salmoniformes; family Salmonidae; genus Coregonus; species Coregonus clupeaformis. The sequence continues at coordinate 64,641 of NW_025535495.1, read as the reverse complement.
GAACCAAATCAATCTGGATCTTATCCAAACGATCAACCTGAAAAAGTATGTTCGGGAATTTAACTTATTAAATTGAATGAGAATGATATCCAATCATTTGAGATTTGCTGGATATCCTAAGTGTAACCAGTAGTTCAAATGTGAGTATACATTCACCACCTGGATCCTTTATCCTAAGGGCTGGAACCACATGGGATTCCTGTGAAGGCGGGACTTTCATCAATACCGGACCAGTACTGTTGGAAATGGCCCAATGAGCTTGCAAAAGCAAAAAAAAAAAAAAAAAAGATTAATCAATGATAATGATCAATCATACCTGTATAGGCTATCTGGGAATTAAACTTTAATTAACCTGAAAAGCTTGCTGTCTCTAGGTTAATGTGGAGAAAGTTTAAAATGTCTCATTGGTTTGAACAAATACATTTGGACCATATCCAAATGACCAACCCTGAAAAAGGTTTGTTTGGCGATTCACCTTCCCGGTTAAATTGAATGAGACAATGATAGCCAACCAGCTGAGATTGGATGGATATCATACAATGTAACCCGTTGCAACAGTGGGTTAAGAGTGTGCCCTCACATTAATTGTTTCAAAAACAATTACTGGTGATTCTTCACCACCAGAGGTCGCTGATCGCAGAAAGCTGAAATCAAACGGGAGTCCAGAGGGGCGGAACTTCCGTTGGACCAAAGGGAAAAACAAAAATGGCTGCTCTCCCTTTGTTAGCTTAGCATCTAGTGCAAAGCTACCCACCTTGTACAGGGAATCTAATTTCCACGCACACACAGGGTCCCCTTTAACAAGAGAAGGGGTTTATTAATGACATCTCACTTTAACCCTTTCTGCAATTATTTTGCTAGCACTGTTTTACCGGAACACGCGGAACATGCCGTTGGTCTTACTCACGCTACTGAAGCGCGACAGACAGAGAGATAATACTTTGCTTCGGCCAACAACTATATATTCTCACATTTCTTTAATTGACCGGCCCATAGGTCCTAGCTCAAGAAATGAATACTGACCGAGTCTACTTGCTCCTGAAACGCGAGAGAGAGATGGTACCACGTTTGGCTCAACTTTGTCTATTTCTCTTGATACCTACATTGGCTGGCTCATATGTCCTAGCTCGTAGCATTCAGTAAATCCCCTACACACTGACTTTTCGTCAGATATACAACACCGGAGTCAATCTCTCCCTACTAGTATCTGGATAAAAAGGGACCACACGCACGCCACTCTCAACAACAATCCTGCCTACAGCGCTATTGGTGATGGCAATTTGCATATACTCCAGAATGTCATGAAGAGTGATCAAATGATTTGCAATTAATTGCAAAGTCCCTCTTTGCCATGAAAATGAACTTAATCCCCCCCAAAAATTCCCACTGCATTTCAGCCCTGCCACAAAAGGACCAGCTGCCATCATGTCAGTGATTCTCTCATTAACACAGGTGAGTGTTGACGAGGACACGGCTGGAGATCACTCTGTCATGCTGATTGAGTTAGAATAACAGACTGGAAGCTTTAAAAGGAGGGTGGTGCTTGAAATCATTGTTACCATGGTTACCTGCAAGGAAACACATGCAGTCATCATTGCTTTGCACAAAAAGGGCTTCACAGGCAAGGATATTGCTGCTAGTAAGATTGCACCTAAATCAACCATTTATCGGATCATCAAGAACTTCAAGGAGAGAGGTTCATTTGTTGTGAAGAAGGCGTCAGGGCGCCCAAGAAAGTCTAGCAAGCGCCAGGACCGTCTCCTAAAGTTGATTCAGCTGCGGGATCGGGGCACCACCAGTGCAGAGCTTGCTCAGGAATGGCAGCAGGCAGGTGTGAGTGCATCTGCAAGCACAGGGAGGCGAATACTTTTGGAGGATGGCCTGGTGTCAAGAAGGGCAGCAAAGAAGCCACTTCTCTCCAGGAAAAATATAAGGGACAGACTGACATTCTGCAAAAGGTACAGGGATTGGACTGCTGAGGACCGGGGTAAAGTCATTTTCTTGGATGAATCCCCTTTCCGATTGTTTGGGGCATCCTGAAAACACCTTGTCCGGAGAAGACAAGGTGAGCGCTACCATCAGTCCTGTGTCATACCAACAGTAAAGCATCCTGAGACCATTCATGTGTGGGGTTGCTTCTCAGCCAAGGGAGTGGGCTCACTCACAATTTTGCCTAAGAACACCTCCATGAATAAAGAATGTTACCAACACGTCCCCTGAGAGCAACTTCTCCCAACCATCCAAGAACAGTTTGGTGACGTCCAATGCCTTTTCCAGCATGATGGAGCACCTTACCATAAGGCAAAAGTGATAACTACAGTGGGGAGAACAAGTATTTGATACACTGCCGATTTTGCAGGTTTTCCTACTTACAAAGCATGTAGAGGTCTGTAATTTTTTATCATAGGTACACTTCAACTGTGAGAGACGGAATCTAAAACAAAAATCCAGAAAATCACATTGTATCATTTTTAAGTAATTAATTTGCATTTTATTGCATGACATAAGTATTTGATCACCTACCAACCAGTAAGAATTTCGGCTCTCACAGACCGGCTCTCACAGACCTGTTCGTTTTTCTTTAAGAAGCCCTCCTGTTCTCCACTCATTACCTGTATCAACTGCACCTGTTTGAACTCGTTACCTGTATAAAAGACACCTGTCCACACACTCAATCAAACAGACTCCAACCCCTCCACAATGGCCAAGACCAGAGAGCTTTGTAAGGACATCAGGGATGAAATTGTAGACCTGCACAAGGCTGGGATGGGCTACATTTACATTACATTTTTGTCATTTAGCAGACGCTCTTATCCAGAGCGACTTACAGTTAGTGAGTGCATACATTTTATTTTCTAATTTTGGGCTACAGGACAATAGGCAAGCAGCTTGCTGAGAAGGCAACAACTGTTGGCGCAATTATTAGAAAATAGAAGAAGTTCAAGATGACGGTCAATCACCCTCGGTCTGGGGCACCATGCAAGATCTCACCTCGTGGGGCATCAATGATCATGAGGAAGGTGAGGGATCAGCCCAGAACTACATGGCAGGACCTGGTCAATGACCTAAAGAGAGCTGGGACCACAGTCTCAAAGAATTAGTAACACACTACGCCGTCATGGATTAAAATCCTGCAGCGCACGCAAGGTCCCCCTGCTCAAGCCAGTGCAAGTCCAGGCCCGTCTGAAGTTTGCCAATGACCATCTGGATGATCCAGAGGAGGAATGGGAGAAGGTCATGTGGTGTGATGAGACTCCACTCGCCGTGTTTGGAGGAAGAAGAAGGATGAGTACAACCCCAAGAACACCATCCCAACCGTGAAGCATGGAGGTGGAAACATCATTCTTTGGGGATGCTTTTCTGCAAAGGGGACAGGACGACTGCACCGTATTGAGGGGAGGATGGATGGGGACATGTATCGCGAGATCTTGGCCAACAACCTCCTTCCCTCAGTAAGAGCATTGAAGATGGGTCGTGGCTGGGTCTTCCAGCATGACAACGACCCGAAACACACAGCCAGGGCAACTAAGGAGTGGATCCGTAAGAAGCATCTCAAGGTCCTGGAGTGGCCTAGCCAGTCTCCAGACCTGAACCCAATAGAAAATCTTTGGAGGGAGCTGAAATTCCATATTGCCCAGCGACAGCCCCGAAACCTGAAGGATTTGGAGAAGGTCTGTATGGAGGAGTGGGCCAAAATCCCTGCTGCAGTGTGTGCAAACCTGGTCAAGACCTACAGGAAACGTATGATCTCTGTAATTGCAAACAAAGATCTCTGTACCAAATATTAAGTTCTGCCTTTCTGATGTATCAAATACTTATGTCATGCAATGAAATGCAAATTAATTATTTAAAAATCATACAATGTGATTTTCTGGGTTTTTGTTTTCGATTCCGTCTCTCACAGTTGAAGTGTACCTATGATAAAAATTACAGACCTCTACATGCTTTGTAAGTAGGAAAACCTGCAAAATCGGCAGTGTATCTAATACTTGTTCTCCCCACTGTAAGTGGCTCGGGGAACAAAACATCGACATTTTGGGTCCATGGCCAGGAAACTCCCCAGACCTTATTCCCATTGAGAACTTGTGGTTGTTCCTCAAGAGGCGGGTGGACAAACAAAAACCCACAAATTCTGACAAACTCCAAGCATTGATTATGCAAGAATGGGCTGCCATCAGTCAGGATGTGGCCCAGTTAATTGAAAGCAAAGGTCTTGAAAAAGAAGGGTCAACACTGCAAATATTGACTCTTTGCATAAACTTAATGTAATTGTCAATAAAAGCCTTTGACACTTATGGAATGCTTGTAATTATACTTCAGTATACCATAGTAACATCTGACAAAAATATCTCAAAACACTGAAGCAGCGAATTTTGTGAAGACCAATACTTGTATCATTCTCAAAACCTTTGACAACGACTGCACTATGTTTAATTGTTACTAGATTAAATTAATCATGTAACAATTAACTCATTAGGAATTTGGGGCACCACGGGAAAAGTTGTTTAACAAGTTACTATTTCCCGAAAGTCTGCACGACCCCGGGTCTTATTGATCATTCCGTGCCACACAAATTGATTTAATGATTTATTTACTAACTAATTAAAATGATAACACAAGATACAAACACATACAGGTATAGGTTAGGGATTAGAACTTAAAAAAATTAAAACGGGTCCATAGCGGACTAACACAATATGACACTTGTTACAACAGATGGCAAGTTAAAGAGAGAGCGAGAGAGAGAGAAAACACTTGGATACACATGGAACTACGCTCACAGTAATCATAATACCTTGCCCCGAACTGCCGCCCGTTTGGTAAGAAGTAATGCATGTATTCACATGTTGGAGGTCTTCGTCGTGTATCTCTGTTGGACCCAGTCCTTCGTGGAAATGGGTCGATTGGGCCTTCTCTTTCGGATGGGCTTTAGATGTAAGGCTCAGATTGTCCACAAAAGGTCACAATGTCCTTCTTTTTAGTTGTCTGTTTACTTTCATTCGTTCTGGAAGTGGTCTTCTGAGGAAGGCTAATCAGCCATGTCGATGATCCCCTGTGGGGTAATGAGAGCAGTGTAGTAGACGATGGTTTGAAGAGAGTAACAGGATGGTCCCACTTTTATCCACCTTCTTAATCCACAGTACTTAGAACATCTACTCAGCCGTAACATTAATTGTCAGTGGAGGCAACTTTGTCGTCTTCACCTCGTGTTGATTTTCAGGGTCGGGACCAATATGGACCTCGCTGCAGCTTGAGGTCCGTCTAGTCTACCTGGTCTGTAGCGTTTAAACCATTTTGCCATACTCAGCTCGCGCTGCATGTCGGCTGGTCTGGTTTGTTAATTCTTAACTCAATCTTTTAGGCACTCTGGTAAATATGGCATTTACGTCATGCGAATGATCTTTCTGAGCTCCTGTGGGCGTGGCAAGTTACTGGGGCAAAGTATTCTGAACGCTATGATTTCATTTAAAGAACGAAAATCATCTTCCTTTCTTTATAAAAATATTATCTTTCTCCTGGATATTTTTCCTACACATTATAATGGATGCAAACTTGAAATGCACAGTATGAAAGCTCCTCAAGTTACAATGTTTTCGTTATAATGTTTTTATAAAAGTTTCAATGACATCACAAAATATACATACATTTTTCAAATTCTTTCTTTCATCATTCCCAACACTCAGATGTTGAAATATACTGTTCCAGTGTCCACCTTTGGTCGTTTAGAGTTTTGGGCGGCAATCTGTCCCTGTAACATTCATATCGCCAATACTAGCAAACCATGTAGGATTTGGCGCGAGGGGTCATAAACCCCCACCTTGTCAATCCCTCCTTTGTTCTGCGGGAGAGAGAGGGAGATCTGTAGAAACCATCACATGAGAGTCATGACAACAGGAACTAAGGGGCCTAGCCCGAACCATGAAAAACAGCCCCAGACTATTATTCCTCCTCCACCAAACTTTACAGTTGGCATTATGCATTGGGGCAGGTAGCGTTCTCCTGGCATCCACCAAACCCAGATTTGTCCGTCGGACTACCAGATGGAGAAGCGTGATTCATCACTCTAGAGAACGTGTTTCCACTGCTCCAGAGTCCAATGGCGGCGGGCTTTACACCACTCCAGCCGACACTTGGCATTGCGCATGGTGATCTTAGGCTTGTGAGCGGCTGCTCAGCCATGGATAACCATTTAATGAAGCTCCCAACGAGCAGTTCTTCTGCTGACGTTGCTTCCAGAGGCAGTTTGGTACTTGGTAGTGAGTCTTGCAAAGGAGGACAGACGATTTATACGTGCTGCGCGCTTCAGCACTCTGCCGTTCCGTTCTGTGAGCTTGTGTGGCCTACCACTTCACAGCTGAGCTGTTGTTGCTCCTAGATGTTTCCACTTGACCGGGGCAGCTCTAGCAGGGCAGAAATTTCACCTCTGCCCACATCCGCTGATTCCAACACAGAAAAGCTGCTTTTTTAAAAATGTAACGCATTTCTTGGAAGGAAAACTATTTCACTCATATTGTAATTAATTATATAGGTCATATTTCATAGACAGCTGGAAACACTGGACAGTTACTTGAATCTAGTTTCGTTCAAGAGCGTTCTTAGACTTTAAATCAATAGGTCAAGGTATTTCCCCCTCAGACTTAAAAACAAACTAAGAACAAAAATACACCTTATTTGGATGTGAAAATGTATTCTGCCCCAGAGTCAGTTAGCAGGTTTACCTACTAAAAAAAGTCAATCAATGATTCCACCCCCCCAAGTCAAGAATCAATACTTTTTAGAGTTGATTGCCCATTTCAAAATCCAGGGAAACATAAAGTAATAGCATCATTTATCTGAACTACCCCTTTTAATCACAGCAAACTCCCAATGACACACAATATCAGCCAACTGCCCAAGGAATCCACTCCACAATATCAGCCAACTGCCCAAAGAATCCACTCCACAATATCAGCCAACTGCCCAAGGAATCCACTCAACAATATCAGCCAACTGCCCAAGGAATCCACTCCACAATATCAGCCAACTGCCCAAGGAATCCACTCAACAATATCAGCCAACTGCCCAAGGAATCCACTCCACAATATCAGCCAACTGCCCAAGGAATCCACTCAACAATATCAGCCTACTGCCCAAGGAATCCACTCCACAATATCAGCCAACTGCCCAAGGAATCCACTCAACAATATCAGCCTACTGCCCAAGGAATCCACTCCACAATATCAGCCATCTGCCCAAGGAATCCACTCCACAATATCAGCCAACTGCCCAAGGAATCCACTCCACAATATCAGCCTACTGCCCAAGGAATCCACTCAACAATATCAGCCAACTGCCCAAGGAATCCACTCAACAATGTCAGTCACTACTGCGAAATAGGAGCCTTTGTGGAAATAAACTTTGTTTTCCATTGTTTATCCGTCACTTCTTAATAAAGTAGGAAAGGTATTCGAAAGACAATCTTTTATATGACACTTCATGTGTCAGTCCAATCATCCAATCCCTGTAGTCTGAACGTTTTCTCCTCACATTTGTTCTGCTGTTTTAAACATAGGAATATCTCTGCCATCTCTGTCAACAAGTGCTATAAATTGAAGTGTTCTGAGGCGCTATAGATCGTTTTTTTGCTCTTAAATCAGCAGAATAGTTTAGACATCACCGAAAGGTTTGATTATCAGAAGCATTGAACTGGGCTGAAATCCAATACAATCCAAGAGCAGTAAGACCCTGAATTCCGGGATTAAAATAACTGCTGAGAATGGTGACGTAGTAACATTAGTAGTTGTGCAAATTCTGGATTACGTTCAATACTTTGTGTGAGTGCCAAAGATCAAGTGAATTCACAGACTGCTGACTTGGTTGGAAAACATAATTTCACATCTACCAGTAATCATTCAGTAGTTGTCATAGTGAGCCTGTAGCCTGGGGTAAACGGTTGACTAATTGAAGGCGACAGAGCGCTCACAAACCAAATCAGCAAAACCTTTCAGCTTCGGAGCTCAGACCAATGCAAGGCAATGTTTTTTTTTTTTTACCTTTGAAGAAACTGTTGTCAGTTTCTAAAGGGCATAAGATTTCGATATGATGCCATCATTTATTAATTGTGATGCCATGACTGGTCTTATTAAAGCTCTGATAAAATTGCGTAATGAATGTGTAATGTAGTGTGATGAATAATGTAATATTTGGATTATGTCGTTTTCTTTCATCATCGTTTTATATGGTAAACAATTAAAGCTATGAATAATGTATGAAATAGATTGTTTGCATCACAGTAAACATTACTATATTTATACTGTATTAATGTACCATACTTTTGATTACAAAAAATATCTACAAATGTCATCATGCTGACATCATACTGTAAATACTTCTACATACATGAAAAAAATCTAAGAAGTACATCTATGTAAGTTTCTCAACAGAGAATAGTCTTACCTCCTAATATGTCTGCTCTTCCCACCTTATATTCCTCTGATGTCACACAAGTATCTTCTTGAGTAATGACTCTACAGCTCGTATGCAGTCATTTCCTACAGAGTGAATTCCTGCTGGTCAGTCGGTTTTGAGTCCCTTGTTGTGAGCGCTCTTTCAGTAACAGTCCTTTCAGTCTGCCATGCTGTGAAGATGCTTTTGTGCTCTCTCTCTCTCTCTCTCTCTCTCTCTCTCTCTCTCTCTCTCTCTCTCTCTCTCTCTCTCTCTCTCTCTCTCTCTCTCTCTCTCTCTCTCTCTCTCTCTCTCCCTCTCTCTCTCTCTCTCGCCCTCTCTCTCTCTCTCTCTCTCTCTCTCTCTCTCTCTCTCTCTCTCGCCCTCTCGCTCTCTCTCTCTCTTCTCGCCCCTCTCTCTCTCTCTCTCTCTCTCTCTCTCTCTCTCTCCCCTCTCTCTCTCTCTCTCTCTCTCTCTCTCTCTCTCTCTCGCCCTCTCTCTCTCTCGCCCTCTCTCTCTCTCTCTCTCTCTCTCTCTCTCTCTCTCTCTCTCTCTCTCTCTCTCTCTCTCTCTCTCTCTCTCTCTCTCTCTCTCTCTCTCTCTCTCTCTCTCGCCTCTCTCTCTCTCTCTCGCCCTCTCTCTCTCTCTCTCTCTCTCTCTCTCTCTCTCGCCCTCTCGCTCTCTCTCTCTCTCTCTCGCCCTCTCTCTCTCTCTCTCTCTCTCTCTCTCTCTCGCCTCTCTCTCTCTCTCTCGCTCTCTCTCTCTCTCTCTCGCCCTCTCTCTCTCTCGCCCTCTCTCTCTCTCTCTCTCTCTCTCTCTCTCTCTCTCTCTCGCTCTCTCTCTCTCTCTCGCCCTCTCTCTCTCTCTCGCCCTCTCTCTCTCTCTCTCTCTCTCTCGCTCTCTCTCTCTCTCTCTCTCGCCCTCTCTCTCTCTCGCTCTCTCTCTCTCTCTCTCGCCCTCTCTCTCTCTCGCCCTCTCTCTCTCTCTCTCTCTCTCGCGCTCTCTCTCTCTCTCTCGCGCTCTCTCTCTCTCGCTCTCTCTCTCTCTCTCTATCTCTCTCTATCTCTCTCTCTCTCTCTATCTCTCTTCCCCTGATGTCGTTTGTATAATGCACTGAAGTAAGGGTCACTCCTTATCACTAAGGTTGTGTTACACAGGCAGCCCAATTCTGATAGTGTTGACCAATCCCATCAGATCTTTTAACATCAGAGCTTTCTCAGAGCTGATCTGATTGGTCAAAAGACCAATTAGTGAAAAAATATCAGAATTGGGCTGCCTGTGTAAACGCAGCCTTAGTGACTCAGTGATGCTCTGGACACACGTGCACACACGCACGCTCACACACAAACAAACACACACACACACACACACACACACACACACACACATGCACAGATACACACACACACAAACACACATATGCAGACATAAAAATGCAAACGCGCACACACACGCATGTGCACGCACACACACACACACACAATCCCTTGCCGAGTCGCCTTTAAGCTCATATTGACACTGAGTCCCTGGCTCTGTTCAATTGGAATGACTCTTCCCACCTGTTGGATGCTGGGGTTCACCCTCTCTCTCTCTCTCTCTCTCTCTCTCTCTCTCTCTGTCTCGCTCTCTCTACCTCCCTCTCTCTGTCTCGCTCTCTCACCCATGCATACCCCACAAGACATGCCACCAGAGGTCTCTTCACAATCCCCAAGTCAACAACAGACCATGGGAGGTGCACAGGACTACATATAGCCATGACTACATGGAACTCTATTCCACATCAGGTAACTGATGCCACATCAGGTAACTGATTCCAGTAGAATCAGATTTTAAAAAACAGATAATAATGCACCTTATGGAACAGCGGGGACTGTGAAGAGATACACACACAGGTACAGACACATGCATACGCACACACATGCTGGCACACGCACTCTACACACACGTACATTGTAATATTGTTGTATGGTGGTATTATACATTTTGTATTGTAGATATGTAGTGGTGTAATAATGTTATATGATGTACTGTTTTATCTTTTTTTTTTTACAGTGGCTTGCGAAAGTATTCACCCCACCTTGGCATTTTTCCAATTTTGTTGCCTTACAACCTGGAATTAAAATGGATTTTTTGGGGGTTTGTATCATTTGATTTACACAACATGCCTACCACTTTGAAGATGCAAAATATTTTTTCTTGTGAAACAAACAAGAAATAAGACAAAAAAACTGAAAACTTGAGCGTGCATAACTATTCACCCCCCAAAGTCAACACTTTGTAGAGCCACCTTTTGCAGCAATTACAGCTGCAAGTCTCTTGGGGTATGTCTCTATAAGCTTGGCACATCTAGCCACGGGATTTTTGCCCATTCTTCAAGGCAAAACTGCTCCAGCTTCTTCAAGATGGATGGGTTCCGCTGGTGTACAGCAATCTTTAAGTCATACCACAGATTCTCAATTGAGGTCTGGGCTTTGACTAGGCCATTCCAAGATATTTAAATGTTTCCCCTTAAAACACTCAAGTGTTGCTTTAGCAGTATGCTTAGGGTCATTGTCCTGCTGGAAGGTGAACCTCCGTCCCAGTCTCAAATCTCTGGACGACTGAAACAGGTTTCCCTCAAGAATTTCCCTGTATTTAGCGCCATTCATCATTCTTTCAATTCTGACCAGTTTCCCAGTCCCTGCCGATGAAAACATCCCCACAGCATAATGCTGCCACCACCATGCTTCACTGTGGGGATGGTGTTCTCGGGGTGATGAGAGGTGATGAGAGGTGTTGGGTTTGCGCCAGACATAGCGTTTTCCTTGATGTCCAAAAAGCTCAATTTTAGTCTCATCTGACCAGAGTACCTTCTTCCATCTGTTTGGTGAGTCTCCCACATGCCTTTTGGTGTTTGCTTATTTTTTTCTTTAAGCAATGGCTTTTTTTCTGGCCACTCTTCCGTAAAGCCCAGCTCTGTGGAGTGTACGGCTTAAAGTGGTCCTATGGACAGATACTCCAATCTCCGCTGTGGAGCTTTGCAGCTCCTTCAGGGTTATCTTTGGTCTCTTTGTTGCCTCTCTGATTAATGCCCTCCTTGCCTGGTCTGTGAGTTTTGGTGGGCGGCCCTCTCTTGGCAGGTTTGTTGTGGTGCCATATTCTTTCCATTCTTTAATAATGGATTTAATGGTGCTCCGTGGGATGTTCAAAGTTTCAGATATTTTTCTATAACCCAACCCGGATCTGTACCTCTCCACAACTTTGTCCCTGACCTGTTTGGAGAGCTCTTTGTTCTTCATGGTGCCACTTGCTTGGTGGTGCCCCTTGCTTAGTGGTGTTGCAGACTCTGGGGACTTTCAGAACAGGTGTATATATACTGAAATAATGTGACAGATCATGTGACACTTAGATTGACACAGGTGGACTTTATTTAACTAATTATGTGACTTCTGAAGGTAACTGGTTGCACCAGATCTTATTTAGGGGCTTCATAGCACCACTTTTCCTGTATTTATTTTTTCAGAATTGTTTGAAACAAGTAATTTTTTTCATTTCACTTCACCAATTTGGACTATTTTGTGTATGTCCATTACATGAAATCCAAATAAAAATCCATTTAAATTACAGGTTGTAATGCAACAAAATAGGAAAAATGCCAAGGGGGATGAATACTTTTGATGTAAGAGCCTTAATTTGTTTGGACCCCAGGAAGAGTAGCTGCTGCCTTGGAAGAAACTAATGGGGATCCATATACAAAAATACCATCTCTCTTTCTCTCTCTGTCGCTCTCTATATATGTCTATATACAGTGTTGTAATGATGTGCAAATAGTTAAAGTACAAAAGGGAAAATAAATAAACATAAATATGGGTTGTATTTACAATGGTGTTTGTTCTTCACTGGTTGCCCTTTTCTTGTGGCAACAGGTGTCACGTATACTCCCTCTCCGGCGCTCGAGGTCCTCCCCTATATATGTCACTCTCTTTGGTTCCTTCCCTAGGCGTTATTGATTCTGTTCCTGTGTTTCATGTCTTGTTTCTTGTTTTGTTTAATTTATTATTGAATTCACTCCATGTACTTGCGTCCCGACTCCAAGCGTACACGTTACAACAGGTCACAAATCTTGCTGCTGTGATTGCACACTGTGGTATTTCACCCAATAGATATGGGAGTTTATCAAAATTTGATTATTTTTCAAATTCTTTGTGGGTCTGTGTAATCTGAGGCAAATATGTGTCTCTATGGTCATACATTTGTCAGGAGGTTAGGAAGTGCAGCTCAGTTTCCACCTCATTTTGTGGGCAGTGTGCACATAGCCTGTCTTCTCTTGAGAGCCAGGTCTGCCTACGGCGGCCTTTCTCAATAGCAAGGCTATGCTCACTGAGTCTGTACATTGTCAAAGCTTTCCTTAAGTTTGGGTCAGTCACAGTGATCAGGTATTCTGCCACTGTGTACTCTGTTTAGGGCCAAATAGCATTCTAGTTTGTGCTGTTTTATTGTTAATTCTTTCCAATGTGTCAAATAATTATCTTTTTGTTTTCTCATGATTTGGTTAGGTCTAATTGTGTTGCTGTCATGGGGCTCTGTGGGGTCTGTTTGTGTTTGTGACCAGAGCCCCAAGACCAGCTTGCTTATGGGACTCTTCTCCAGTTTCATCTCTCTGTAGGTGATGGCTTTGTTATGGAAGGTTTGGGAATCGCTTCATTTTAGGTGGTTGTAGAATTTAACGGCTCTTATGGATTTTGATAATTAGCGGGTATCTGCCTAATTCTGCTCTGCATGCATTATTTGGTGTTTTACGTTATACCGGGAGGATATTTTTGCAGAATTCTGCATGCATAGTCTCAATTTGGTTTGTCCCATTTTGTGAATTATTGGTTGGTGAGGGGACACAGACCTCACAACCATAAAGGGCAATGGGTTCTATAACTGATTCAAGTATTTTTTTTAGCCAGATCCTAATTGGTATGTCGAATTTTATGTTCCTTTTGATGGCAGGTGGCTGGTCTCAGACGATCCCCCAGGTGAAGAAGCCAGATGTGGAGGGCTGGCGTGGTGACACGTGGTCTGTGGTTTAGGCCGGTTAGACTTACTGCTAAATTCTCTAAAACATCATTGGAGGAAGCTTATGGTAGAGAAATGAACACTGCCTCAAAATACATTTGTGGCATTGTGTTGTGTGACAAAAATGCACATTTTAGAGTGCCCTTTTATTGTCCCCAGCACAAGGTTCACCTGTGTAATGATCATGCTGTTTAATCAGCTTCTTGATATGCCACACCTGTCAGGTGGATGGATTATCTTGGCAAAGGAGAAATGCTCACTAACAGGGATGTAAACAAATTTCTGCACAATATTTTAGAGAAATTAGCTTTTTGTGTGTAGATAATCTTTACATTCAGGGTTTCCCAAACTCGGTCCTCGGGACCCCAAGGGATGCATGTTTTGGTTTTTGCCCTAACACTATACAGCTTGATGATTAATTTATTATTTGGATCAGCTGTGTAGTGCTAGGGCAAAAACCTAAATGTGCACCCCTTGGGGTCCCGAGGACCAGGTTTGGGAATTCCTGCTGTAGGGGGTCCAGATTTGAGTTATATCAGCTTTACATTTTTGAGTACCGCCCCCATTAAGCCATGCATTCAATATAATATCCCAGTGTGCCTTGCCTATTCAAATGAATTATAGAGTTACCATCCCCGGTTCGATCCCCGGGACCACCCAAACACGCATGACTGTAAGTTGCTTTGGATAAAAGCGTCTGCTAAATGGCATATTATTATTATTATTATTATTATTATTATTATTATTATTATTATTATTATTATTATTATTATTATTATTACCACCCATGGCTGTATTTGTTAGAAAATTAGTTTTAAAATCTACCGGAAGTAGAGCATGCTGGGAAAAAAGTTAATTTTTATCATTTCTTAAAACATTTTAGTTGGTGTGACTTCTCATTTAGTTTTGAGTCAGTACCACATAAACATTTTAAGTAATAAAGACTTTCCATTGACTTTGAGTTCAACTTACTAGAAGTATTTGAGTTAAAAATGCCTTGGGGTTTACAATGTAGTAATACTACAGTTCTTAATTTACGTATAGCCCACCCATTCACCTCCCCCATATCCCAATGTGCGCCACCCATGAGTGAGAAACCTACATCCCAATTCTAAACCATATATTGTGTTCTCCAAAGGTTATAACACTTATTTTTTATAAACACAAATGTAGTCTGTTCAACCTCCAACCCACCTACAGGTTATAGAAAAGGTGCTCTTTTTGCATTTGTCTGGCAGGTTTCCTTAAAGAGAAAGCCCAACCTTTTATGTCAAAGAAAATAGAACAAAAACACTATTTCACTACAGTAAACTGTAAATACTACAGTATACAACAGTCATGTCTGCAAACATACTACATTAAATACAGAAAAGTCAGCAAGTACACTTCAGTGAATACTATAATATACACAGTTGAAGTCGAAAGTTTACATACACTTAAGTTGGAGTCATTAAAACTGGTTTTTCAACCACGCCACAAATTTCTTGTTAACAAACTATAGTTTTGGCAAGTCGGTTAGGACATCTACTTTGTACATGACACGAGTAATTTTTCCAACAATTGTTTACAGACAGATTATTTCATTTATAATTCACTGTATCACAATTCCAGTGGGTCAGAAGTTTACATACACTAAGTTGACTGTGCCTTTAAACAGCTTGGAAAATTCCAGAAAATGATGTCATGGCTTTAGAAGCTTCTGATAGGCTAATTGACATAATTTGAGTCAATTGGAGGTGTACCTGTGGATTTATTTCAAGGCCTACCTTCAAACTCAGTGCCTCTTTGCTTGACATCATGGGAAAATCCCAAAAAATCTGCCAAGACCTCAGAAAGAAAATTGTAGACCGCCACAAGTCTGGTTCATCCTTGGGAGCAATTTCCAAACGCCTGAAGGTACCACGTTCACCTGTACAAACAATAGTACACAAGTATAAACACCATGGGACCACGCAGCCATCATACCGCTCAGGAAGGAGACACATTCTGTCTCCTAGAGATGAACGTACTTTGGTGCGAAAAGTGCAAATCAATCCCAGAACAACAGCAAAGGACCTTGTGAAGATGCTGTAGGAAACAGGTACAAAAGTGTCTATATCCACAGTAAAACAAGTCCTATATCGACATAACCTGAAAGGCCGCTCAGCGAGGAAGAAACCACTGCTCCAAAACCGCCATAAAAAAGCCAGACTATGGTTTGCAACTGCAGCATGGGGACAAATATCATACTTTTTTGAGAAATGTCCTCTGGTCTGATGAAACAAAAATAGAACTGTTTGGCCATAATGACCATCGGTATGTTTGGAGGAAAAGGGGGGTGCTTGCAAGCCGAAGAACACCATCCCAACCGTGAAGCACGGGGTGGCAGCATCATGCTGTGGGGTGCTTTGCTGCAGGAGGGACTGGTGCACTTCACAAAATAGATGGCATCATGAGGAAGGAAAATTATGTGGATATATTGAAGCAACATCTCAAGACATCAGTCAGGAAGTTAAAGCTTGGTCGCAAATGGGTCTTCCAAATGGACAATGACCCAAGCATACTTCAACGTTGTGGCAAAATGGCTTAAGGACAACAAAGTCAAGGTATTGGAGTGGCCATCACAAAGCCCTGACCTCAATCCTATAGAAAATGTGTGGGCAGAACTGAAAAGCGTGTGCCAGCAAGGAGGCCTACAAACCTGACTCAGTTACACCAGCTCTGTCAGGAGGAATGGGTCAAAATTCACCCAGCTTATTGTGGGAAGCTACCCAAAATGTTTGACCCAAGTTAAACAATTTAAAGGCAATGCTACCAAATACGAATTGAGTGTATGTAAACTTTTGACCCACTGGGAATGTGATGAAAGAAATAAAAGCTGAAATAAATCATTCTCTCTACTATTATTCTGACATTTCACATTCTTAAAATAAAGTGGTGATCCTAACTGACCTAAGACAGGGAATTTGTACGAGGATTAAATGTCAGGAATTTTGAAAAACTGAGTTTAAATGCATTTGGCTAAGGCGTATGTAAACTTCCGACTTCAACTGTACATATAGTATTGCTATTATTATTTATACCATATTATAAACTGGGTGGTTCAAGCCCTGAATGCTGATTGGCTGACACGGGTATGACAAAACGTTTGTTTTTACTGTTCTAATTAGGTTGGTAACCAGTTTGTAATAACAATAAGGCACCTCTGGGGTTTGTGATATATGGCCAATATACCACGGCTAAGGGCTGTATTCAGGCACTCCACGTTGCGTTGTGCATAACAACAGCCCTTAGCCGTGGTATATTGGCCATGTACCACACCCCCTTTGGCGTTATTTCTTAAGTATACTATAGTATTTTTTTCATGTGGGTATAGCACGATAATGGTTAAGTTGCTAATCATACCCTTCGTAGCTGTCTGAGTGGTCTGTGCTCCACAAAGTAGCCCTAGTTGGTGTTTCAAAAATGACACAATGGGGATGTTGATTACCTGTTCAGTGATCTGCCAATTATATAACGTTGAAACACTGTGCATAATTTAAAGGCAGCGGGTGTCTTTTATCAACTCAGTTTTCTCATTTGAGTAGCAATGGAGCAGGTGTCCTGTAGTCTAGATGCTCTCGATGAATAATAATATGGTCATGTCCAACAGGTGTTCTCAGCCCTCCTGGACTGTTGAATGTTAATGGATATCATGCTGACCTTTATGGCTCCATTTGTCTCAACTAACATTGTATGCTTGGAGCCAAGTAAGGTGAACCTATGAAAAAGTATGTTGACATGGTCATGACTTGACCATTTGTAATTTATATGGCAAAGCATAGTGCATTTAGCAGACGCTCTTATCCAGAGCGACTTATAGTTAGTGAGTGCATGCATTATTATTATTATTATTATAAAAAAAATTCATACTGGCCCCCCGTGGGAAACAAACCCACAACCCTGGCGTTGCAAACACCATGCTCTACCAACTGAGCTACATCCCTGCCGGCCATTCCCTCCCATACCCTGGACGACGCTGGGCCAATTGTGCGCCACCCCATGGGTCTCCCGATCGCGGCCGGCTACGACAGAGCCTGTATTCAAACCAGGATCTCTAGTGGCACAGCTAGCACTGCGATGCAGTGCCTTAGCTTCACTGATCTACGTGCTCGTGGGGGTATTTGGATTGTTGGCGTAGCGGACACCTTTTGGTAACATGATATCCGCACTCGGTCCCATTTCCATTCACAAGGGGGCGAAGCAATGTTTTTTTTTTTTTTGTCATTTAATTTTGTGAAATCAATAAAGAGTCGCCATCCCTTGCTAGTAGTGGCTAGCTAGCCTTTTCATCTCCATGAGAAATAGTCCGATTTCTAATAAGAAAATATGCCCTGGCAAATATAGTTATACTTACCGGTGAACCTAAAACATTATACCAGTTTGATATGCTGCTTGTGTATTCATTCCCATATCAGCTAAAAAAATAACATCATGTTTTGGTCACATAAAATGCACTTGCCTTGCTAGTTGACTACAACAGGTTGTACCATTTCACAATAGCCTGTAATCACTAGTTACTACTTCTAAACAAAATACCTTTTTAGGTGGATTCTTGTTGTTTGATTTACTGTTTGAACAGTCGCTGAGATTATATTTGGTTATCAATGCAAAATAGGCTACCTATATAGCCTATAGAGCAGATCAAGGAACCAAGCGACCACACTGCCCCCACAGCTGCGGAAGGAATGATATGGTGTGTCTCAATTTTCAGGTGGTAAAGGAGCCGCCCCTTTGGGATGAAAAACAACATTGCGACACACCAAATATTGCGTCTGTGTGCAGAGCGTTCCAAACCAATCAGGTGGAAACTAAGCTTTGGACGTAATTGATCGCATGCTTCTGGTCAAGTGGTGCAGGCATCGGCACACTGCGTCAAAGTACACTGCATTTAGGCCATCAAATTAAGGCCTTAAGATATATGTAGTGTCATAGAGTTGACTTTTAATGATGGCATTCGCCTAGGTACTCACTTAGTGAAAGCCACAGGCCTTTAAAAGGAAATAATTAAATAACCATGTCTCTGTCATTAACAAATAATCCAAAATACATAGAAAAAAAAGATGTGTCTCTCCTGGGGCCTCATTTATCAAAGATGTCTCTCCTCCTGGGGCCTCATTTATCAAAGGTGTCTCTCCTGGGGCCTCATTTATCAAAGGTGTCTCTCCTGGGGCCTAATTTATCAAAGGTTTCTCTCATGGGGCCTCATTTATCAAAGGTGTCTCTCCTGGGGCCTCATTTATCAAAGGTGTCTCTCCTGGGGCCTCATTTATCAAAGGTGTCTCTCCTGTGGGCTAATTTATCAAAGGTTTCTCTGCTGGGGCCTAATTTATCAAAGGTTTCTCTCCTGGGGCCTAATTTATCAAAGGTGTCTCTCCTCCTGTGGCCTCATTTATAAAAGGTGTCTCTCCTGGGGCCTCATTTATCAAAGGTGTCTCTCCTCCTGGGGCCTCATTTATCAAAGGTGTCTCTCCTGGGGCCTCATTTATCAAAGGTGTCTCTCCTCCTGGGGCCTCATTTATCAAAGGTGTCTCTCCTGGGGCCTCATTTATCAAAGATTTCTCCTGGGATCTCATTTATCAAAGGTGTCTCTCCTGGGGCCTCATTTATCAAAGGTGTCACTCCTCCTGGGACCTCATTTATCAAAGGTGTCTCTCCTGGGGCCTCATTTATCAAAGGTGTCTCTCCTGGGGCCTCATTTATCAAAGGTGTCTCTCATGGGGCCTAATTTATCAAAGGTTTCACTCCTGGGGCCTCATTTATCAAAGGTGTCTCTCCTGGGGCCTCATTTATCAAAGGTGTCTCTCCTGGGGCCTCATTTATAAAAGGTGTCTCTCCTGGGGCCTCATTTATCAAAGGTGTCTCTCCTCCTGGGGCCTCATTTATCAAAAGTGTCTCTCCTGGGGCCTCATTTATCAAAGGTGTCTCTCCTGGGGCCTCATTTATCAAAGGTGTCTCTCATGGGGCCTAATTTATCAAAGGTTTCTCTCCTGGGGCCTCATTTATCAAAGGTGTCTCTCCTGGGGCCTCATTTATCAAAGGTGTCTCAACTGGGGCCTCATTTATAAAAGGTGTCTCTCCTGGGGCCTCATTTATCAAAGGTGTCTCTCCTGGGGCCTCATTTATCAAAGGTGTCTCTACTCCTGGGGCCTCATTTATCAAAGGTGTCTCTCCTGGGGCCTCATTTATCAAAGGTGTCTCTCCTGGGGCCTCATTTATCAAAGGTGTCTCTCCAGGGGCATCATTTATCATAGGTTTCTTCTGGGGCCTCATTTATCAAAGGTGTCTCTCCTCCTGGGGCCTCATTTATCAAAGGTGTCTCTACTGGAGCCTCATTTATCAAAGGTGTCTCTCCTGGGGCCTCATTTATCAAAGGTGTCTCTTCTGGGGCCTCATTTATAAAAGGTGTCTCTCCTGGGGCCTCATTTATCAAAGGTGTCTCTCCTCCTGGGGCCTCATTTATCAAAAGTGTCTCTCCTGGGGCCTCATTTATCAAAGGTGTCTCTCATGGGGCCTCATTTATCAAAGGTGTCTCTCATGGGGCCTAATTTATCAAAGATGTCTCTCCTGGGGCCTAATTTATCAAAGGTGTCTCTCCTGGGGCCTCATTTATCAAAGGTGTCTCAACTGGGGCCTCATTTATAAAAGGTGTCTCTCCTGGGGCCTCATTTATCAAAGGTGTCTCTCCTGGGGCCTCATTTATCAAAGGTGTCTCTACTCCTGGGGCCTCATTTATCAAAGGTGTCTCTCCTGGGGCCTCATTTATCAAAGGTGTCTCTCCTGGGGCCTCATTTATCATAGGTTTCTCCTGGGGCCTCATTTATCAAAGGTGTCTCTCCTCCTGGGGCCTCATTTATCAAAGGTGTCTCTCCTGGAGCCTCATTTATCAAAGGTGTCTCTCCTCCTGGGGCCTCATTTATCAAAGGTGTCTCTCCTCCTGGGGCCTCATTTATCAAAGGTGTCTCTCCTGGGGCCTCATTTATCAAAGGTGTCTATCATGGGGCCTCATTTATCAAAGGTGTCTCTCATCCTGGGGCCTCATTTATCAAAGGTGTCTCTCCTGGGGCCTCATTTATCAAAGGTGTCTATCATGGGGCCTCATTTATCAAAGGTGTCTCTCATCTTGGGGCCTCATTTATCAAAGGTGTCTCTCCTCCTGGGGCCTCATTTATCAAAGGTGTCTCTCCTGGGGCCTCATTTATCAAAGGTGTCTCTCCTGGGGCCTAATTTATCAAAGGTGTCTCTCCTCCTGGGGCCTCATTTATCAAAGGTGTCTCTCCTGGGGCATCATTTATCAAAGGTGTCTCTCCTGGGGCCTCATTTATCAAAGGTGTCTCTCCTGGGGCCTCATTTATCAAATGTGTCTCTCCTGGGGCCTCATTTATCAACGGTGTCTCTCCTGGGGCCTAATTTATCAAAGATTTCTCTCCTGGGGCCGATTTTATCAAAGGTTTCTCTCCTGGGGCCGATTTTATCAAAGATGTCTCTCCCCCTGGGGCCTCATTTATCAAAGGTGTCTCTCCTGGGGCCTCATTTATCAAAGGTGTCTCTCCTCCTGGGGCTTCATTTATCAAAGGTGTCTCTCCTCCTGGGGCCTCATTTATCAAAGGTGTCGCTCCTGGGGCCTCATTTATCAAAGGTGTCTCTCCTGGGGCCTCATTTATCAAAGGTGTCTCTCCTCCTGGGCCTCATTTATCAAAGGTGTCTCTCCTGGGATCTCTTTTATCAAAGGTGTCTCTCCTGGGGCCTCATTTATCAAAGGTGTCTCTCCTGGGGCCTCTTTTATCAAAGGTGTCTCTCCTGGGGCCTCATTTATCAAAGGTGTCTCTCCTGGGGCCTCATTTATCATAGGTTTCTCCTGGGCTCTCATTTATCAAAGCTGTCTCTCCTCCTGGGGCTTCATTTATCAAAGGTGTCTCTCCTGGGGCCTCATTTATCAAAGGTGTCTCTCCTGGGGCCTCATTTATCAAAGGTGTCTCAACTGGGGCCTCATTTATAAAAGGTGTCTCTCCTGGGGCATCATTTATCAAAGGTGTCTCTCCTGGAGCCTCATTTACCAAAGGTGTCTCTACTCCTGGGGCCTCATTTATCAAAGGTGTCTCTCCTGGGGCCTCATTTATAAAAGGTGTCTCTCCTGGGGCCTCATTTATCAAAGGTGTCTCTCCTGGGGCCTCATTTATAAAAGGTGTCTCTCCTGGGGCCTCATTTATCAAATGTGTCTCTCCTAGAGCCTCATTTATCAAAGGTGTCTCTCCTCCTGGGGCCTCATTTATCAAAGGTGTCTCTCCTGGGGCCTCATTTATCAAAGGTGTATCTCCTGGGGCCTCATTTATCAAAGGTGTATCTCCTGGGGCCTCATTTATCATAGGTTTCTCCTGGGGCCTCATTTATCAAAGGTGTCTCTCCTCCTGGGGCCTCATTTATCAAAGGTGTCTCTGGGGGCCTCATTTATCAAAGGTGTCTCTCCCGGGGGCTCATTTATCAAAGGTGTTTCTCCTGGGACCTCATTTATCAAAGGTGTCTCTCCTCCTGGGGCCTCATTTATCAAAGGTGTCTCTCCTGGGGCCTCATTTATCAAAGGTGTCTCTCCTGGGGCCTCATTTATCAAAGGTGTCTCTCCTGGGGCCTAATGTATCAAAGGTGTCTCTCCTCCTGGGGCCTCATTTATCAAAGGTGTCTCTCCTCCTGGGGCCTCATTTATCAAAGGTGTCTCTCCTGGGGCCTCATTTATCAAAGGTGTCTCTCCTGGGGCCTCATTTATCAAAGGTGTCTCTCCTCCTGGGGCCTCATTTATCAAAGGTGTCTCTCCTGGGATCTCATTTATCAAAGGTGTCTCTCCTGGGGCCTCATTTGTCAAAGGTGTCTCTCCTGGGGCCTCATTTATCAAAGGTGTCTCTCCTGGGGCCTCATTTATCAAAGGTGTCTCTCCTGGGGCCTCATTTATCATAGGTTTCTCCTGGGGCCTCATTTATCAAAGGTGTCTCTCCTCCTGGGGCCTCATTTATCAAAGGTGTCTCTCCTGGGCCCTCATTTATCAAAGGTGTCTCTCCTGTGGCCTCATTTATCAAAGGTGTCTCTCCTGGGGCCTAATTTATCAAAGGTGTCTCTCCTCCTGGGGCCTCATTTATCAAAGGTGTCTCTACTCCTGGGACCTCATTTATCAAAGGTGTCTCTCCTGGGGCCTCATTTATCAAAGGTGTCTCTCCTGGGGCCTCATTTATCAAAGGTGTCTCTCCTCCTGGGGCCTCATTTATCAAAGGTGTCTCTCCTCCTGGGGCCTAATTTATCAAAGGTGTCTCTCCTGGGGCCTTAATTATCAAAGGTGTCTCTCCTGGGGCCTCATTTATCAAAGGTGTCTCTCCTCCTGGGGCCTCATTTATCAAAGGTGTCTCTCCTGGGGCCTAATTTATCAAAGGTGTCTCTCCTCCTGGGGCCTCATTTATCAAAGGTGTCTCTCCTGGGACCTCATTTATCAAAGGTGTCTCTCCTACTGGGGCCTCATTTATCAAAGGTGTCTCTCCTCCTGGGGCCTCATTGATCAAAGGTGTCTCTCCTGGGGCCTCATTTATCAAAGGTGTCTCTCCTCCTGGGGCCTCATTTATCAAAGGTGTCTCTCCTCCTGGGGCCTCATTTATCAAAGGTTTCTCCTGGGATCTCATTTATCAAAGGTGTCTCTCCTGGGGCCTCATTTATCAAAGGTGTTGCTCCTCCTGGGACTTCATTTATCAAAGGTGTCTCTCCTGGGGCCTCATTTATCAAAGGTGTCTCTCCTGGAGCCTCATTTATCAAAGGTGCCTCTCCTCCTGGGGCCTCATTTATCAAAGGTGTCTCTCCTGGGGCCTCATTTATCAAAGGTGTCTCTCCTGGGGCCTCATTTATCATAGGTTTCTCCTGGGGCCTCATTTATCAAAGCTGTCTCTCCTCCTGGGGCCTCATTTATCAAAGTTGTCTCTCCTGGGGCCTCATTTATCAAAGGTGTCTCTCCTCCTGAGGTCTCATTTATCAAAGGTGTCTCTCCTGGGATCTCATTTATCAAAGGTGTCTTTCCTGGGGCCTCATTTATCAAAGGTGTCTCTCCCTGGTGCCTCATTTATCAAAGGTGTCTCTCCTGGGGCCTCATTTATCAAAGGTGTCTCTCCTGGGGCCTCATTTATCATAGGTTTCTCCTGGGGCCTCATTTATCAAAGGTGTCTCTCCTCCTGGGGCCTAATTTAACAAAGGTGTCTCTCCTGGGGCCTTAATTATCAAAGGTGTCTCTCCTGGGGCCTCATTTATCAAAGGTGTCTCTCCTCCTGGGGCCTCATTTATCAAAGGTGTCTCTCCTGGGGCCTAATTTATCAAAGGTGTCTCTCCTCCTGGGGCCTCATTTATCAAACGTGTCTCTCCTGGGGCCTCATTTATCAAAGGTGTCTCTCCTCCTGGGGCCTCATTTATCAAAGGTGTCTCTCCTCCTGGGGCCTCTTTTATCAAAGGTGTCTCTCCTGGGGCCTCATTTATCAAAGGTGTCTCTCCTCCTGGGGCCTCATTTATCAAAGGTGTCTCTCCTCCTGGGGCCTAATTTATCAAAGGTGTCTCTCCTGGGGCCTTAATTATCAAAGGTGTCTCTCCTGGGGCCTCATTTATCAAAGGTGTCGCTCCTCCTGGGACCTCATTTATCAAAGGTGTCTCTCCTGGGGCCTCATTTATCAAAGGTGTCTCTCCTGGAGCCTCATTTATCAAAGGTGCCTCTCCTCTGGGAACTCATTTATCAAAGGTGTCTCTCCTGGGGCCTCATTTATCAAAGGTGTCTCTCCTGGGGCCTCATTTAACATAGGTTTCTCCTGAGGCCTCATTTATCAAAGCTGTCTCTCCTCCTGGGGCCTCATTTATCAAAGTTGTCTCTCCTGGGGCCTCATTTATCAAAGGTGTCTCTCTCCTCCTGGGGCCTCATTTATCAAAGGTGTCTCTCCTGGGATCTCATTTATCAAATGTGTCTCTCCTGGGGCCTCATTTATCAAAGGTGTCTCTCCTGGTGCCTCATTTATCAAAGGTGTCTCTCCTGGGGCCTCATTTATCAAAGGTGTCTCTCCTAGGGCTCATTTATCATAGGTTTCTCCTGGGGCCTCATTTATCAAAGGTGTCTCTCCTCCTGGGGCCTCATTTATCAAAGGTGTCTCTCCTGGGGCCTCATTTATCAAAGGTGTCTCTCCTGGGGCCTAATTTATCAAAGGTGTCTCTCCTCCTGGGGCCTCATTTATCAAAGGTGTCTCTCCTCTTGGGGCCTCATTTATCAAAGGTGTCTCTCCTTGGGCCTCATTGATCAAAGGTGTCTCTCCTGGGGCCTCATTTATCAAAGGTGTCTCTCCTCCTGGGGCCTCATTTATCAAAGGTGTCTCTCCTCCTGGGGCCTAATTTATCAAAGGTTTCTCTCCTGGGGCCTCATTTATCAAAGGTGTCTCTCCTGGGGCCTCATTTATCAAAGGTGTCTCTCCTGGGGCCTCATTTATCAAAGGTGTCTCTCCTCCTGGGGGCCTCATTTATCAAAGGTGTCTCTCCTCCTGGGGCCTAATTTATCAAAGGTGTCTCTCCTGGGGCCTTAATTATCAAAGGTGTCTCTCCTGGGGCCTCATTTATCAAAGGTGTCGCTCCTCCTGGGACCTCATTTATCAAAGGTGTCTCTCCTGGGGCCTCATTTATCAAAGGTGTCTCTCCTGGAGCCTCATTTATCAAAGGTGCCTCTCCTCTGGGGCCTCATTTATCAAAGGTGTCTCTCCTGGGGCCTCATTTATCAAAGGTGTCTCTCCTGGGGCCTCATTTATCATAGGTTTCTCCTGGGGCCTCATTTATCAAAGCTGTCTCTCCTCCTGGGGCCTCATTTATCAAAGTTGTCTCTCCTGGGGCCTCATTTATCAAAGGTGTCTCTCCTCCTGGGGCCTCATTTATCAAAGGTGTCTCTCCTGGGATCTCATTTATCAAATGTGTCTCTCCTGGGGCCTCATTTATCAAAGGTGTCTCTCCTGGTGCCTCATTTATCAAAGGTGTCTCTCCTGGGGCCTCATTTATCAAAGGTGTCTCTCCTGGGGCCTCATTTATCATAGGTTTCTCCTGGGGCCTCATTTATCAAAGGTGTCTCTCCTCCTGGGGCCTCATTTATCAAAGGTGTCTCTCCTGGGGCCTCATTTATCAAAGGTGTCTCTCCTGGGGCCTAATTTATCAAAGGTGTCTCTCCTCCTGGGGCCTCATTTATCAAAGGTGTCTCTCCTCTTGGGGCCTCATTTATCAAAGGTGTCTCTCCTTGGGCCTCATTGATCAAAGGTGTCTCTCCTGGGGCCTCATTTATCAAAGGTGTCTCTCCTCCTGGGGCCTCATTTATCAAAGGTGTCTCTCCTCCTGGGGCCTAATTTATCAAAGGTGTCTCTCCTGGGGCCTTAATTATCAAAGGTGTCTCTCCTGGGGCCTCATTTATCAAAGGTGTCTCTCCTCCTGGGGCCTCATTTATCAAAGGTGTCTCTCCTGGGGCCTAATTTATCAAAGGTGTCTCTCCTCCTGGGGCCTCATTTATCAAAGGTGTCTCTCCTGGGACCTCATTTATCAAAGGTGTCTCTCCTACTGGGGCCTCATTTATCAAAGGTGTCTCTCCTCCTGGGGCCTCATTGATCAAAGGTGTCTCTCCTGGGGCCTCATTTATCAAAGGTGTCTCTCCTCCTGGGGCCTCATTTATCAAAGGTGTCTCTCCTCCTGGGGCCTCATTTATCAAAGGTTTCTCCTGGGATCTCATTTATCAAAGGTGTCTCTCCTGGGGCCTCATTTATCAAAGGTGTTGCTCCTCCTGGGACTTCATTTATCAAAGGTGTCTCTCCTGGGGCCTCATTTATCAAAGGTGTCTCTCCTGGAGCCTCATTTATCAAAGGTGCCTCTCCTCCTGGGGCCTCATTTATCAAAGGTGTCTCTCCTGGGGCCTCATTTATCAAAGGTGTCTCTCCTGGGGCCTCATTTATCATAGGTTTCTCCTGGGGCCTCATTTATCAAAGCTGTCTCTCCTCCTGGGGCCTCATTTATCAAAGTTGTCTCTCCTGGGGCCTCATTTATCAAAGGTGTCTCTCCTCCTGAGGTCTCATTTATCAAAGGTGTCTCTCCTGGGATCTCATTTATCAAAGGTGTCTTTCCTGGGGCCTCATTTATCAAAGGTGTCTCTCCTGGTGCCTCATTTATCAAAGGTTTCTCTCCTGGGGCCTCATTTATCAAAGGTGTCTCTCCTGGGGCCTCATTTATCATAGGTTTCTCCTGGGGCCTCATTTATCAAAGGTGTCTCTCCTCCTGGGGCCTAATTTAACAAAGGTGTCTCTCCTGGGGCCTTAATTATCAAAGGTGTCTCTCCTGGGGCCTCATTTATCAAAGGTGTCTCTCCTCCTGGGGCCTCATTTATCAAAGGTGTCTCTCCTGGGGCCTAATTTATCAAAGGTGTCTCTCCTCCTGGGGCCTCATTTATCAAACGTGTCTCTCCTGGGGCCTCATTTATCAAAGGTGTCTCTCCTCCTGGGGCCTCATTTATCAAAGGTGTCTCTCCTCCTGGGGCCTCTTTTATCAAAGGTGTCTCTCCTGGGGCCTCATTTATCAAAGGTGTCTCTCCTCCTGGGGCCTCATTTATCAAAGGTGTCTCTCCTCCTGGGGCCTAATTTATCAAAGGTGTCTCTCCTGGGGCCTTAATTATCAAAGGTGTCTCTCCTGGGGCCTCATTTATCAAAGGTGTCGCTCCTCCTGGGACCTCATTTATCAAAGGTGTCTCTCCTGGGGCCTCATTTATCAAAGGTGTCTCTCCTGGAGCCTCATTTATCAAAGGTGCCTCTCCTCTGGGGCCTCATTTATCAAAGGTGTCTCTCCTGGGGCCTCATTTATCAAAGGTGTCTCTCCTGGGGCCTCATTTAACATAGGTTTCTCCTGAGGCCTCATTTATCAAAGCTGTCTCTCCTCCTGGGGCCTCATTTATCAAAGTTGTCTCTCCTGGGGCCTCATTTATCAAAGGTGTCTCTCCTCCTGGGGCCTCATTTATCAAAGGTGTCTCTCCTGGGATCTCATTTATCAAATGTGTCTCTCCTGGGGCCTCATTTATCAAAGGTGTCTCTCCTGGTGCCTCATTTATCAAAGGTGTCTCTCCTGGGGCCTCATTTATCAAAGGTGTCTCTCCTAGGGGCTCATTTATCATAGGTTTCTCCTGGGGCCTCATTTATCAAAGGTGTCTCTCCTCCTGGGGCCTCATTTATCAAAGGTGTCTCTCCTGGGGCCTCATTTATCAAAGGTGTCTCTCCTGGGGCCTAATTTATCAAAGGTGTCTCTCCTCCTGGGGCCTCATTTATCAAAGGTGTCTCTCCTCTTGGGGCCTCATTTATCAAAGGTGTCTCTCCTTGGGCCTCATTGATCAAAGGTGTCTCTCCTGGGGCCTCATTTATCAAAGGTGTCTCTCCTCCTGGGGCCTCATTTATCAAAGGTGTCTCTCCTCCTGGGGCCTAATTTATCAAAGGTTTCTCTCCTGGGGCCTCATTTATCAAAGGTGTCTCTCCTGGGGCCTCATTTATCAAAGGTGTCTCTCCTGGGGCCTCATTTATCAAAGGTGTCTCTCCTCCTGGGGCCTCATTTATCAAAGGTGTCTCTCCTCCTGGGGCCTAATTTATCAAAGGTGTCTCTCCTGGGGCCTTAATTATCAAAGGTGTCTCTCCTGGGGCCTCATTTATCAAAGGTGTCGCTCCTCCTGGGACCTCATTTATCAAAGGTGTCTCTCCTGGGGCCTCATTTATCAAAGGTGTCTCTCCTGGAGCCTCA
The DNA here is from genome assembly GCF_020615455.1 of Coregonus clupeaformis. NCBI lineage: Eukaryota > Metazoa > Chordata > Actinopteri > Salmoniformes > Salmonidae > Coregonus > Coregonus clupeaformis. The sequence continues at coordinate 36,360 of NW_025535495.1, read as the reverse complement.
TTTATCAAAGGTGCCTCTCCTCTGGGGCCTCATTTATCAAAGGTGTCTCTCCTGGGGCCTCATTTATCAAAGGTGTCTCTCCTGGGGCCTCATTTATCATAGGTTTCTCCTGGGGCCTCATTTATCAAAGCTGTCTCTCCTCCTGGGGCCTCATTTATCAAAGTTGTCTCTCCTGGGGCCTCATTTATCAAAGGTGTCTCTCCTCCTGGGGCCTCATTTATCAAAGGTGTCTCTCCTGGGATCTCATTTATCAAATGTGTCTCTCCTGGGGCCTCATTTATCAAAGGTGTCTCTCCTGGTGCCTCATTTATCAAAGGTGTCTCTCCTGGGGCCTCATTTATCAAAGGTGTCTCTCCTGGGGCCTCATTTATCATAGGTTTCTCCTGGGGCCTCATTTATCAAAGGTGTCTCTCCTCCTGGGGCCTCATTTATCAAAGGTGTCTCTCCTGGGGCCTCATTTATCAAAGGTGTCTCTCCTGGGGCCTAATTTATCAAAGGTGTCTCTCCTCCTGGGGCCTCATTTATCAAAGGTGTCTCTCCTCTTGGGGCCTCATTTATCAAAGGTGTCTCTCCTTGGGCCTCATTGATCAAAGGTGTCTCTCCTGGGGCCTCATTTATCAAAGGTGTCTCTCCCTCCTGGGGCCTCATTTATCAAAGGTGTCTCTCCTCCTGGGGCCTAATTTATCAAAGGTGTCTCTCCTGGGGCCTCATTTATCAAAGGTGTCTCTCCTCCTGGGGCCTCATTTATCAAAGGTGTCTCTCCTGGGGCCTAATTTATCAAAGGTGTCTCTCCTCCTGGGGCCTCATTTATCAAAGGTGTCTCTCCTGGGACCTCATTTATCAAAGGTGTCTCTCCTACTGGGGCCTCATTTATCAAAGGTGTCTCTCTCCTCCTGGGGCCTCATTGATCAAAGGTGTCTCTCCTGGGGCCTCATTTATCAAAGGTGTCTCTCCTCCTGGGGCCTCATTTATCAAAGGTGTCTCTCCTCCTGGGGCCTCATTTATCAAAGGTTTCTCCTGGGATCTCATTTATCAAAGGTGTCTCTCCTGGGGCCTCATTTATCAAAGGTGTCGCTCCTCCTGGGACTTCATTTATCAAAGGTGTCTCTCCTGGGGCCTCATTTATCAAAGGTGTCTCTCCTGGAGCCTCATTTATCAAAGGTGCCTCTCCTCCTGGGGCCTCATTTATCAAAGGTGTCTCTCCTGGGTCCTCATTTATCAAAGGTGTCTCTCCTCCTGGGGCCTCATTTATCAAAGGTGTCTCTCCTGGGATCTCATTTATCAAAGGTGTCTCTCCTGGGGCCTCATTTGTCAAAGGTGTCTCTCCTGGGGCCTCATTTATCAAAGGTGTCTCTCCTGGGGCCTCATTTATCAAAGGTGTCTCTCCTGGGGCCTCATTTATCATAGGTTTCTCCTGGGGCCTCATTTATCAAAGGTGTCTCTCCTCCTGGGGCCTCATTTATCAAAGGTGTCTCTCCTGGGCCCTCATTAATCAAAGGTGTCTCTCCTGTGGCCTCATTTATCAAAGGTGTCTCTCCTGGGGCCTAATTTATCAAAGGTGTCTCTCCTCCTGGGGCCTCATTTATCAAAGGTGTCTCTACTCCTGGGGCCTCATTTATCAAAGGTGTCTCTCCTGGGGCCTCATTTATCAAAGGTGTCTCTCCTGGGGCCTCATTTATCAAAGGTGTCTCTCCTCCTGGGGCCTCATTTATCAAAGGTGTCTCTCCTCCTGGGGCCTAATTTATCAAAGGTGTCTCTCCTGGGGCCTTAATTATCAAAGGTGTCTCTCCTGGGGCCTCATTTATCAAAGGTGTCTCTCCTCCTGGGGCCTCATTTATCAAAGGTGTCTCTCCTGGGGCCTAATTTATCAAAGGTGTCTCTCCTCCTGGGGCCTCATTTATCAAAGGTGTCTCTCCTGGGACCTCATTTATCAAAGGTGTCTCTCCTACTGGGGCCTCATTTATCAAAGGTGTCTCTCCTCCTGGGGCCTCATTGATCAAAGGTGTCTCTCCTGGGGCCTCATTTATCAAAGGTGTCTCTCCTCCTGGGGCCTCATTTATCAAAGGTGTCTCTCCTCCTGGGGCCTCATTTATCAAAGGTTTCTCCTGGGATCTCATTTATCAAAGGTGTCTCTCCTGGGGCCTCATTTATCAAAGGTGTCGCTCCTCCTGGGACTTCATTTATCAAAGGTGTCTCTCCTGGGGCCTCATTTATCAAAGGTGTCTCTCCTGGAGCCTCATTTATCAAAGGTGCCTCTCCTCCTGGGGCCTCATTTATCAAAGGTGTCTCTCCTGGGGCCTCATTTATCAAAGGTGTCTCTCCTGGGGCCTCATTTATCATAGGTTTCTCCTGGGGCCTCATTTATCAAAGCTGTCTCTCCTCCTGGGGCCTCATTTATCAAAGTTGTCTCTCCTGGGGCCTCATTTATCAAAGGTGTCTCTCCTCCTGAGGTCTCATTTATCAAAGGTGTCTCTCCTGGGATCTCATTTATCAAAGGTGTCTTTCCTGGGGCCTCATTTATCAAAGGTGTCTCTCCTGGTGCCTCATTAATCAAAGGTGTCTCTCCTGGGGCCTCATTTATCAAAGGTGTCTCTCCTGGGGCCTCATTTATCATAGGTTTCTCCTGGGGCCTCATTTATCAAAGGTGTCTCTCCTCCCTGGGGCCTAATTTATCAAAGGTGTCTCTCCTGGGGCCTTAATTATCAAAGGTGTCTCTCCTGGGGCCTCATTTATCAAAGGTGTCTCTCCTCCTGGGGCCTCATTTATCAAAGGTGTCTCTCCTGGGGCCTAATTTATCAAAGGTGTCTCTCCTCCTGGGGCCTCATTTATCAAACGTGTCTCTCCTGGGGCCTCATTTATCAAAGGTGTCTCTCCTCCTGGGGCCTCATTTATCAAAGGTGTCTCTCCTCCTGGGGCCTCTTTTATCAAAGGTGTCTCTCCTGGGGCCTCATTTATCAAAGGTGTCTCTCCTCCTGGGGCCTCATTTATCAAAGGTGTCTCTCCTCCTGGGGCCTAATTTATCAAAGGTGTCTCTCCTGGGGCCTTAATTATCAAAGGTGTCTCTCCTGGGGCCTCATTTATCAAAGGTGTCGCTCCTCCTGGGACCTCATTTATCAAAGGTGTCTCTCCTGGGGCCTCATTTATCAAAGGTGTCTCTCCTGGAGCCTCATTTATCAAAGGTGCCTCTCCTCTGGGGCCTCATTTATCAAAGGTGTCTCTCCTGGGGCCTCATTTATCAAAGGTGTCTCTCCTGGGGCCTCATTTATCATAGGTTTCTCCTGGGGCCTCATTTATCAAAGCTGTCTCTCCTCCTGGGGCCTCATTTATCAAAGTTGTCTCTCCTGGGGCCTCATTTATCAAAGGTGTCTCTCCTCCTGGGGCCTCATTTATCAAAGGTGTCTCTCCTGGGATCTCATTTATCAAATGTGTCTCTCCTGGGGCCTCATTTATCAAAGGTGTCTCTCCTGGTGCCTCATTTATCAAAGGTGTCTCTCCTGGGGCCTCATTTATCAAAGGTGTCTCTCCTGGGGCCTCATTTATCATAGGTTTCTCCTGGGGCCTCATTTATCAAAGGTGTCTCACCTCCTGGGGCCTCATTTATCAAAGGTGTCTCTCCTGGGGCCTCATTTATCAAAGGTGTCTCTCTGGGGCCTAATTTATCAAAGGTGTCTCTCCTCCTGGGGCCTCATTTATCAAAGGTGTCTCTCCTCTTGGGGCCTCATTTATCAAAGGTGTCTCTCCTGGGGCCTCATTTATCAAAGGTGTCTCTCCTGGGGCCTCATTTATCAAAGGTGTCTCTCCTGGGGCCTCATTTATCAAAGGTGTCTCTCCTCCTGGGGCCTCATTTATCAAAGGTGTCTCTCCTCCTGGGGCCTAATTTATCAAAGGTGTCTCTCCTGGGGCCTTAATTATCAAAGGTGTCTCTCCTGGGGCCTCATTTATCAAAGGTGTCGCTCCTCCTGGGACCTCATTTATCAAAGGTGTCTCTCCTGGGGCCTCATTTATCAAAGGTGTCTCTCCTGGAGCCTCATTTATCAAAGGTGCCTCTCCTCTGGGGCCTCATTTATCAAAGGTTACTCTCCTGGGGCCTCATTTATCAAAGGTGTCTCTCCTGGGGCCTCATTTATCATAGGTTTCTCCTGGGGCCTCATTTATCAAAGGTGCCTCTCCTCTGGGGCCTCATTTATCAAAGGTTACTCTCCTGGGGCCTCATTTATCAAAGGTGTCTCTCCTGGGGCCTCATTTATCATAGGTTTCTCCTGGGGCCTCATTTATCAAAGCTGTCTCTCCCTCCTGGGGCCTCATTTATCAAAGTTGTCTCTCCTGGGGCCTCATTTATCAAAGGTGTCTCTCCTCCTGGGGCCTCATTTATCAAAGGTGTCTCTCCTGGGATCTCATTTATCAAATGTGTCTCTCCTGGGGCCTCATTTATCAAAGGTGTCTCTCCCTGGTGCCTCATTTATCAAAGGTGTCTCTCCTGGGGCCTCATTTATCAAAGGTGTCTCTCCTGGGGCCTCATTTATCATAGGTTTCTCCTGGGGCCTCATTTATCAAAGGTGTCTCTCCTCCTGGGGCCTCATTTATCAAAGGTGTCTCTCCTGGGGCCTCGTTTATCAAAGGTGTCTCTCCTGGGGCCTAATTTATCAAAGGTGTCTCTCCTCCTGGGGCCTCCATTTATCAAAGGTGTCTCTCCTCTTGGGGCCTCATTTATCAAAGGTGTCTCTCCTTGGGCCTCATTGATCAAAGGTGTCTCTCCTGGGGCCTCATTTATCAAAGGTGTCTCTCCTCCTGGGGCCTCATTTATCAAAGGTGTCTCTCCTCCTGGGGCCTAATTTATCAAAGGTGTCTCTCCTGGGGCCTCATTTATCAAAGGTGTCTCTCCTCCTGGGGCCTCATTTATCAAAGGTGTCTCTCCTGGGGCCTAATTTATCAAAGGTGTCTCTCCTCCTGGGGCCTCATTTATCAAAGGTGTCTCTCCTGGGACCTCATTTATCAAAGGTGTCTCTCCTACTGGGGCCTCATTTATCAAAGGTGTCTCTCCTCCTGGGGCCTCATTGATCAAAGGTGTCTCTCCTGGGGCCTCATTTATCAAAGGTGTCTCTCCTCCTGGGTCCTCATTTATCAAAGGTGTCTCTCCTCCTGGGGCCTCATTTATCAAAGGTTTCTCCTGGGATCTCATTTATCAAAGGTGTCTCTCCTGGGGCCTCATTTATCAAAGGTGTCGCTCCTCCTGGGACTTCATTTATCAAAGGTGTCTCTCCTGGGGCCTCATTTATCAAAGGTGTCTCTCCTGGGGCCTAATTTATCAAAGGTGTCTCTCCTCCTGGGGCCTCATTTATCAAAGGTGTCTCTCCTCCTGGGGCCTAATTTATCAAAGGTGTCTCTCCTGGGGCCTTAATTATCAAAGGTGTCTCTCCTGGGGCCTCATTTATCAAAGGTGTCGCTCCTCCTGGGACCTCATTTATCAAAGGTGTCTCTCCTGGGGCCTCATTTATCAAAGGTGTCTCTCCTGGAGCCTCATTTATCAAAGGTGCCTCTCCTCTGGGGCCTCATTTATCAAAGGTTACTCTCCTGGGGCCTCATTTATCAAAGGTGTCTCTCCTGGGGCCTCATTTATCATAGGTTTCTCCTGGGGCCTCATTTATCAAAGGTGCCTCTCCTCTGGGGCCTCATTTATCAAAGGTTACTCTCCTGGGGCCTCATTTATCAAAGGTGTCTCTCCTGGGGCCTCATTTATCATAGGTTTCTCCTGGGGCCTCATTTATCAAAGCTGTCTCTCCTCCTGGGGCCTCATTTATCAAAGTTGTCTCTCCTGGGGCCTCATTTATCAAAGGTGTCTCTCCTCCTGGGGCCTCATTTATCAAAGGTGTCTCTCCTGGGATCTCATTTATCAAATGTGTCTCTCCTGGGGCCTCATTTATCAAAGGTGTCTCTCCTGGTGCCTCATTTATCAAAGGTGTCTCTCCTGGGGCCTCATTTATCAAAGGTGTCTCTCCTGGGGCCTCATTTATCATAGGTTTCTCCTGGGGCCTCATTTATCAAAGGTGTCTCTCCTCCTGGGGCCTCATTTATCAAAGGTGTCTCTCCTGGGGCCTCATTTATCAAAGGTGTCTCTCCTGGGGCCTAATTTATCAAAGGTGTCTCTCCTCCTGGGGCCTCATTTATCAAAGGTGTCTCTCCTCTTGGGGCCTCATTTATCAAAGGTGTCTCTCCTTGGGCCTCATTGATCAAAGGTGTCTCTCCTGGGGCCTCATTTATCAAAGGTGTCTCTCTCCTCCTGGGGCCTCATTTATCAAAGGTGTCTCTCCTCCTGGGGGCCTAATTTATCAAAGGTGTCTCTCCTGGGGCCTCATTTATCAAAGGTGTCTCTCCTCCTGGGGCCTCATTTATCAAAGGTGTCTCTCCTGGGGCCTAATTTATCAAAGGTGTCTCTCCTACTGGGGCCTCATTTATCAAAGGTGTCTCTCCTGGGACCTCATTTATCAAAGGTGTCTCTCCTACTGGGGCCTCATTTATCAAAGGTGTCTCTCCTCCTGGGGCCTCATTGATCAAAGGTGTCTCTCCTGGGGCCTCATTTATCAAAGGTGTCTCTCTCCTCCTGGGTCCTCATTTATCAAAGGTGTCTCTCCTCCTGGGGCCTCATTTATCAAAGGTTTCTCCTGGGATCTCATTTATCAAAGGTGTCTCTCCTGGGGCCTCATTTATCAAAGGTGTCGCTCCTCCTGGGACTTCATTTATCAAAGGTGTCTCTCCTGGGGCCTCATTTATCAAAGGTGTCTCTCCTGGAGCCTCATTTATCAAAGGTGCCTCTCCTCCTGGGGCCTCATTTATCAAAGGTGTCTCTCCTGGGGCCTCATTTATCAAAGGTGTCTCTCCTGGGGCCTCATTTATCATAGGTTTCTCCTGGGGCCTCATTTATCAAAGGTGTCTCTCCTGGGATCTCATTTATCAAATGTGTCTCTCCTGGGGCCTCATTTATCAAAGGTGTCTCTCCTGGTGCCTCATTTATCAAAGGTGTCTCTCCTGGGGCCTCATTTATCAAAGGTGTCTCTCCTGGGGCCTCATTTATCATAGGTTTCTCCTGGGGCCTCATTTATCAAAGGTGTCTCTCCTCCTGGGGCCTCATTTATCAAAGGTGTCTCTCCTGGGGCCTCATTTATCAAAGGTGTCTCTCCTGGGGCCTAATTTATCAAAGGTGTCTCTCCTCCTGGGGCCTCATTTATCAAAGGTGTCTCTCCTCTTGGGGCCTCATTTATCAAAGGTGTCTCTCCTTGGGCCTCATTGATCAAAGGTGTCTCTCCTGGGGCCTCATTTATCAAAGGTGTCTCTCCTCCTGGGGGCCTCATTTATCAAAGGTGTCTCTCCTCCTGGGGCCTAATTTATCAAAGGTGTCTCTCCTGGGGCCTCATTTATCAAAGGTGTCTCTCCTGGGGCCTCATTTATCAAAGGTGTCTCTACTGGGGCCTCATTTATCAAAGGTGTCTCTCCTCCTGGGGCCTCATTTATCAAAGGTGTCTCTCCTGGGGCCTAATTTATCAAAGGTGTCTCTCCTGGGGCCTTAATTATCAAAGGTGTCTCTCCTGGGGCCTCATTTATCAAAGGTGTCGCTCCTCCTGGGACCTCATTTATCAAAGGTGTCTCTCCTGGGGCCTCATTTATCAAAGGTGTCTCTCCTGGAGCCTCATTTATCAAAGGTGCCTCTCCTCTGGGGCCTCATTTATCAAAGGTTACTCTCCTGGGGCCTCATTTATCAAAGGTGTCTCTCCTGGGGCCTCATTTATCATAGGTTTCTCCTGGGGCCTCATTTATCAAAGCTGTCTCTCCTCCTGGGGCCTCATTTATCAAAGTTGTCTCTCCTGGGGCCTCATTTATCAAAGGTGTCTCTCCTCCTGGGGCCTCATTTATCAAAGGTGTCTCTCCTGGGATCTCATTTATCAAATGTGTCTCTTCTGGGGCCTCATTTATCAAAGGTGTCTCTCCTGGTGCCTCATTTATCAAAGGTGTCTCTCCTGGGGCCTCATTTATCAAAGGTGTCTCTCCTGGGGCCTCATTTATCATAGGTTTCTCCTGGGGCCTCATTTATCAAAAGGTGTCTCTCCTCCTGGGGCCTCATTTATCAAAGGTGTCTCTCCTGGGGCCTCATTTATCAAAGGTGTCTCTCCTGGGGCCTAATTTATCAAAGGTGTCTCTCCTCCTGGGGCCTCATTTATCAAAGGTGTCTCTCCTCTTGGGGCCTCATTTATCAAAGGTGTCTCTCCTTGGGCCTCATTGATCAAAGGTGTCTCTCCTGGGGCCTCATTTATCAAAGGTGTCTCTCCTCCTGGGGCCTCATTTATCAAAGGTGTCTCTCCTCCTGGGGCCTAATTTATCAAAGGTGTCTCTCCTCCTGGGGCCTCATTTATCAAAGGTGTCTCTCCTGGGGCCTAATTTATCAAAGGTGTCTCTCCTCCTGGGGCCTCATTTATCAAAGGTGTCTCTCCTGGGACCTCATTTATCAAAGGTGTCTCTCCTACTGGGGCCTCATTTATCAAAGGTGTCTCTCCTCCTGGGGCCTCATTGATCAAAGGTGTCTCTCCTGGGGCCTCATTTATCAAAGGTGTCTCTCCTCCTGGGGCCTCATTTATCAAAGGTGTCTCTCTCCTCCTGGGGCCTCATTTATCAAAGGTTTCTCCTGGGATCTCATTTATCAAAGGTGTCTCTCCTGGGGCCTCATTTATCAAAGGTGTCGCTCCTCCTGGGACTTCATTTATCAAAGGTGTCTCTCCTGGGGCCTCATTTATCAAAGGTGTCTCTCCTGGAGCCTCATTTATCAAAGGTGCCTCTCCTCCTGGGGCCTCATTTATCAAAGGTGTCTCTCCTGGGGCCTCATTTATCAAAGGTGTCTCTCCTGGGGCCTCATTTATCATAGGTTTCTCCTGGGGCCTCATTTATCAAAGCTGTCTCTCCTCCTGGGGCCTCATTTATCAAAGTTGTCTCTCCTGGGGCCTCATTTATCAAAGGTGTCTCTCCTCCTGAGGTCTCATTTATCAAAGGTGTCTCTCCTGGGATCTCATTTATCAAAGGTGTCTTTCCTGGGGCCTCATTTATCAAAGGTGTCTCTCCTGGTGCCTCATTTATCAAAGGTGTCTCTCCTGGGGCCTCATTTATCAAAGGTGTCTCTCCTGGGGCCTCATTTATCATAGGTTTCTCCTGGGGCCTCATTTATCAAAGGTGTCTCTCCTCCTGGGGCCTAATTTATCAAAGGTGTCTCTCCTGGGGCCTTAATTATCAAAGGTGTCTCTCCTGGGGCCTCATTTATCAAAGGTGTCTCTCCTCCTGGGGCCTCATTTATCAAAGGTGTCTCTCCTGGGGCCTAATTTATCAAAGGTGTCTCTCCTCCTGGGGCCTCATTTATCAAACGTGTCTCTCCTGGGGCCTCATTTATCAAAGGTGTCTCTCCTCCTGGGGCCTCATTTATCAAAGGTGTCTCTCCTCCTGGGGCCTCTTTTTTATCAAAGGTGTCTCTCCTGGGGCCTCATTTATCAAAGGTGTCTCTCTTCCTGGGGCCTCATTTATCAAAGGTGTCTCTCTCTCCTGGGGCCTAATTTATCAAAGGTGTCTCTCCTGGGGCCTTAATTATCAAAGGTGTCTCTCCTGGGGCCTCATTTATCAAAGGTGTCGCTCCTCCTGGGACCTCATTTATCAAAGGTGTCTCTCCTGGGGCCTCATTTATCAAAGGTGTCCCTCCTGGAGCCTCATTTATCAAAGGTGCCTCTCCTCTGGGGCCTCATTTATCAAAGGTGTCTCTCCTGGGGCCTCATTTATCAAAGGTGTCTCTCCTGGGGCCTCATTTATCATAGGTTTCTCCTGGGGCCTCATTTATCAAAGCTGTCTCTCCTCCTGGGGCCTCATTTATCAAAGTTGTCTCTCCTGGGGCCTCATTTATCAAAGGTGTCTCTCCTCCTGGGGCCTCATTTATCAAAGGTGTCTCTCCTGGTGCCTCATTTATCAAAGGTGTCTCTCCTGGGGCCTCATTTATCAAAGGTGTCTCTCCTGGGGCCTCATTTATCAAAGGTGTCTCTCCTGGGGCCTAATTTATCAAAGGTGTCTCTCCTCCTGGGGCCTCATTTATCAAAGGTGTCTCTCCTCTTGGGGCCTCATTTATCAAAGGTGTCTCTCCTTGGGCCTCATTGATCAAAGGTGTCTCTCCTGGGGCCTCATTTATCAAAGGTGTCTCTCCTCCTGGGGCCTCATTTATCAAAGGTGTCTCTCCTCCTGGGGCCTAATTTATCAAAGGTGTCTCTCCTGGGGCCTCATTTATCAAAGGTGTCTCTCCTGGGGCCTCATTTATCAAAGGTGTCTCTCCTGGGGCCTCATTTATCAAAGGTGTCTCTCCTCCTGGGGCCTCATTTATCAAAGGTGTCTCTCCTCCTGGGGCCTAATTTATCAAAGGTGTCTCTCCTGGGGCCTTAATTATCAAAGGTGTCTCTCCTGGGGCCTCATTTATCAAAGGTGTCTCTCCTGGGGCCTCATTTATCAAAGGTGTCTCTCCTCCTGGGGCCTCATTTATCAAAGGTGTCTCTCCTCCTGGGGCCTCATTTATCAAAAGTGTCTCTCCTGGGGCCTCATTTATCAAAGGTGTCTCTCCTGGGGCCTCATTTTCAAAGGTGTCTCTCCTCCTGGGCCCTAATTTATCAAAGGTGTCTCTCCTGGGGCCTTAATTATCAAAGTTGTCTCTCCTGGGGCCTCATTTATTAAAGGTGTCTCTCCTGGAGCCTCATTTGTCAAAAAAGACTCAACCTTGCGTGTGCCAGTTTTACCAAAGGTGTGTATTCATAAATGTTTTACTTGACAGGAAAGTTTGTGTATCTCCATGCAAGTCTCAGAACATGCATATGCACAACTCCTATTGGTTGATCAACAGTATTGCAAGCAAATATTGTTATTTTGGGGGAAATGGAGGTGTTTGATGCACAGGAATTATAGTAATGGTAGGCTAGTAAAATGAATTATTATAAATGTAGGCCTACTGATAAAACAGATACATTTGCCATTGGTAAGAAGATCGCATAGCAGCATGTCGCTTAATACACTATATATTCAAAAGTATGTGGACATCCCTTCAAATTAGTGGATTCGGCTAGTTCAGCCAAACCTGTTGCTGACAGGTGTATAAAATAGAGCACACAGCCATGTAATCTCCATAGACAAACATTGGCAGTAGAACGGCCTTAGTGAAGAGCTCAGTGACTTTCAATGTGTCATAGGATGCCACCTTTCCAACAAGTCAGTTCATCAAATTTCTGCCCTGCTAGAGCTGCCCCGGTCAACTGTAGGTGACGTTATTGTGAAGTGGAAACATTTAGGAGCAACAACGGCTGAGCCGCGAAGTGGTAGGCCACACAAGCTCACAGAACAGGACCGCCGAGTGCTGAAGCGCGTAGCGTGTAAAAATCGTCTGTCCTCCATTGCAACACTCACTACCAAGTTCCAAACTGCAAGCAACTTCAGTACAAGAACTGTTTGTCGGGAGTTTCATGAAATGGGTTTCCATGGCCGAGCAGCCGCACACAAGCCTAAGATCACCTTGCGCAATTGCCAAGTGTCGGCTGAAGTGGTGTGAAGCTCGCCGCCATTGGACTCTGGAGCAGTAGAAACACATTCTCTGGAGTGATGAATCACGCTTCACCATCTGGCAGTCCCACGGACAAATCTGGGTTTGGCAGATGCCAGGAGAACGCTACCTGCCCCAATGCATAGTGCCAACTGTAAAGTTTGGTGAAGGAGGAATAATGGTCTGGGGCTGTTTTTCATGGTTTGGATTAGGCCCCTTAGTTTCAGTGAAGGGAAATCTTAGCGCTACAGCATACAATGACATTCTAGATGATTCTGTGCTTCCAACTTTGTGGCAACAGTTTGGGGAAGGCCCTTTCCTGTTTCAGCATGACAATGCCCCCGTGCACAAAGCGAAGTCCATACATAAATGGTTTGTCGAGATCGGTATGGAAGAACTTGACTGGCCTGCACAGAGCCCTGACCTCAACCCCATCGAACACCTTTGGGATAAATAGGAACACCGACTGCGAGCCAGGTCTAACCGCCCGACATCAGTGCCCGACCTCACTAATGCTCTTCTGGCTGAATGGAAGCAAGTCCCCCGCAGCAATGTTCCAACATCTAGTGGAAAGCCTTCCCAGAAGAGTGGAGGCTGTTATAGCAGCAAACGGGGGACCAACTCCATGTTAATGTCCATGATTTTGGAATGAGATGTTTGACGAGCAGGTGTCCACATACCTTTGATCATGTAGTGTAAGTTCATTTTGCTTCTATTATATAGGCCTAAATCATAATCATATTGCAGGACATGTCTCTCCTTTCATAACATGACTGATTTATTCCCACTCCACAACAAATATTAGGCTACAATTTATTCAATGCTCATTCAACAGCCAAATATACTGGTAGCCTTTTACAGTATAAAGTTAAAGTTAAAGTATTGCTGTGCGATAGTAGTGGCCTACTTAATCCCAGAGCCTGTATCAAGGCAGGAGACAGAAACACAATAATGTATTGATTGACAAAATGCAACGTCTTTATCATAGAAGTGTGGACTGTAGGCACCATTTACCCTAATATATATATATATACACTACCGTTCAAAAGTTTGGGTTTCCTTGTTTTGGAAAGAAAACAATTTTTTTGGTCCATTAAAATAACATCAAATTGATCAGAAATACAGTGTAGACATTGTTAATGTTGTAAATGGCTATTGTAGCTGGAAACTGCTGATTTAAAAAAAAGAATGGAATATCTACATAGGCGTACAGAGGCCCATTACCAGCAACCATCAGTCCTGTGTTCCAATGGCACGTTATGTTTGCTAATCCAAGTTTATCATTTTAAAAGGCTAATTGATCATTAGAAAACCCTTTTGCAATTGTGTTAGCACAGCTGAAAACTGTTGTGCTGATTAAAGAAGCAATAAAACTGGCCTTCTTGAGACTAGTTGAGACTCTGGAGCAGGGTTCTTCAATTCCGGTCCTGGAGGGCCGAAACACTTCTGTTTTTTATTTCTACCTGGTAGTTAATTGCACTCACCTGGTGTCCCAGGTCTGAATTAGCCCCTGATTAGAAGGAGAGGATAAAAAACAGAGGTGTTTCGGCCCTCCAGGACCGGAATTGAAGAACCCTGCTCTGGAGCATCAGCAATTGTGGGTTTGATTACAGGCTCAAAATGGCCAGAAAATAATTTACTTTCTTCTGAAACTCGTCAGTCTATTCTTGTTCTGAGAAATGAAGGCTATTCCATGCGAGAAATTGCCAAGAAACTGAAGATCTCGTACAACGCTGTGTACTACTCCCTTCACAGAACAGCGCAAACTGTCTCTAACCAGAATAGAAAGAGGAGTGGGAGGCCCTGGTGCACAACTGAGCAAGAGGACAAATACATTAGAGTGTCTAGTTTGAGAAAGATGCCTATCTCAGACTGGGCAATAAAAAGAAACGATTAAGATGGGCAAAAGAACACAGACACTGGACATAGAAATATTGGAAAATAAGTGTTATGGACAGACAAATCGAAGTTTGAGGTGTTCAAATCACAAAGAAGAACATTTGTGAGACGCAGACCAAATGAAAAGATGCTGGAGGAGTACTTGATGCCATCTGTCAAGCATGGTGGAGGCAATGTGATGGTCTGGGGGTGCTTTGGTGGTGGTAAAGTGGGAGATTTGTACAGGGTAAAAGGGATCTTGAAGAAGGAAGGCTATCACTCCATTTTGCAACGTCATGCCATACCCTGTGGATGGCACTTGATTGGAGCCAATTTCCTCCTACAACAGGACAATGACCCAAAGCACAGCTCCAAACTATGCAATAACTATTTAGGGAAGAATCAGTCAGCTGGTATTCTGTCTATAATGGAGTAGCTAGCACAGTCACCGGATCTCAATCCTATTGAGCTGTTGTGGAAGCAGCTTGACCGTATGGTACGTAAGAAGTGCCCATCAAGCCAATCCAACTTGTGGGAGGTGCTTCAGGAAGCATAGGGTGAAATCTCTTCAGATTACCTCAACATATTGACAACTAGAATGCCAAAGGTCTGCAAGGCTGTAATTGCTGCAAATTGAGGATTCTTTGATGAAAGCAAAGTTTGAAGGACACAATTATTATTTCAATTCTAACCTTGTCAATGACTACATTTCCTATTCCTCTTGCTATATTTCCTATTCAAACTCATTTCATGTATGTTTTCATAGAAAACAAGGACATTTCTAAGTGACCCCAAACTTTTGAACGGTAGTGTATATATAAAAGAAATGGACGACTCCACTGCAGTTCCCCCGTGACCCCACTAGGATGTGTGACTCTGACTTTAAATACCCCTGCCATAAAAGGTGAATGGAGGGCATTTTCCCAGCGGGTTGTAGCCAGAGATTTCTGTTACATGTATTTGAAATATGTATTTAAATTACTTCTGAGTATTTTGTCATTTGAATTACATTGGGCTGAACTACACTCCTATGTATTTTGAAACAAGATACTTTCGAGAGCTGTAATTTGTATTTTCAAAGTTCCAAATATTTTTCTATACCGTTTTTTTTTATAGGGGTTCACATTTTGTGGCTCCCTTTCAGTCTGCATTGGTATCAGAAGTCTGATGGCACTATGGTGTATTAAGAGCTTCTGCTAAATTAACTAAATTAAAAAGTATATGTAAAAATGAACAATTACAAAGCATGCTGAGTTTTATTCAAATGAGCTCCGCCCTGAAACAAGGCCAATGATAATATCCAATGTGCTTTGCAGTTCATTTAGGTATGTTCATTTTCACATATAAACTTACATTCTGGTCATTTAGCAGACACTCTTATCCAGAATTACTTCCAGTCAGTGCATTCAACTAAGATAGATAAACAACAACATATCACAGTCATAGAAAGTAAAACATTTATGTAAACTGTTCCTGAGAATGTTGTTGCTGTTCGGTCGGCTACTTGCAAATGTATTTCAAAATACAAAATACATATATTTTAATTAAATACATTACAAAATACAAGTACTTTGTAGTTTATTTTGATACATTGATCTTTATGGTATTTTGAAATTGTGTTTTGTAATTGTATTTTGTCATTTTTGCCCCTCCCTGCTTGTAGCGCTCATTCACAAGTGCACAAATATAATATTGCTCTGATTTATCAATGAAAGCATGCGTATATGTTGAGTGCGACAGTTTGATAAATCCTAATAATTTGTGGCGCACGCAAATAATTGAATCTCCATGTACACCAGAATTTAGTAAAACATTTACTCACGATTGATAAACGAGGCCCCTGGTACTGCTTGAAAAAGTAGGCTACTGTTATATCCTTATACTGCCAGTTACACAAGGTAAGTGAGATAATTTAATTCTTAAAATAAAGTAATATAAGGGCACAATATACTAGTTATGTGAATAAATGTTTTTACAAAAATGTACTTATTTGTATCAAATAGTACAAAGAAGTGGGAAATGTATACCCCAAAAAACAATGTATTTGAGGTATATTTAATATACATAAGGAAAAGTATAATACTTTTGTTTTGAAGTATTCTAAAACCGAACGTTTTGGTTTAATTTTGGTAAAGGCAGTGGGGCTGATGACATTGTCCTTCCTCGTGCACTAGTCTTGTCTCTGCTCTGGCCTCACCCCGGACATGACAGGATGGTGACTTCTGTCACCCTGCTGTGGTGGTGATGACATGAAATCCATTGTTTCTGACAGGATACTGCCCCTTCCGTAGGCTACTCCCTCCTGAGTTGGCGTTTTCCCCCAACGTTTCCACCTTAAAATGTAAACCTAAAATGGCAGGAGGCTCAAAGTAGAATGTTGATTACTGCACATTTGCTCAAAACGTAGATCTAACCTGAAGTTAAACAACCCTAAGAGGTTGTTGCGTAGTTGATGGTTTGAGCCTCTTTAGACCCTAAGTTCAGGCCTGTATCATATGGGAGTAAGCCCTAGCTCAAACACTGCTCTATCGCCGGAATGAACAAAAAAAAGACGGAAGAGTGGGGACATAGTGCCTCTGAAACCATTAAGTGTGCCCCTGCGGACTTTTGACGATAGTGATGAAGCGCGCCACTGTTTCAAGTAGCACGCCAGAGCAGTTCTTCCACTGTCGGGAGAAATGGTCATGCATATTAATATATGTTAAATACATGCTAATAAAGGTTGCTTCGCTACCACACCCACAACGGAAGTACAATCATCAGGAGAATCTCAATTGCGTATTCTTCGCGTCCGCTCTCCTCGCCTCCTTCTCAAAACCCATTGGATGAGAAAGCCAGAGGTCCCACCCCTCTCACTTTCTCCTCCAATGGGTTTTTGAAAAGGAGGCGAGGAGAGAGGACGAGAGGAGCCCACTCTTAACTTCTATTCAGTTCGACTAGCCATTAGTTGGACTCTAAACTGTGCGTAAATCATCAGGGTAATTTCCTGAACACTGTGGAGTGATTTCAGACGAACTGGATCATAACTCTATCGTTAGGAGAAAGAAACATGTAATTAGTTTGCATAATGATTTTGGATGTAATATATCTTTCACACCATGACGTTTTCCCGCCAAGTTTACCATGCCGACAACATTTTGGCGCCTTTTCTTTATATGGGAAAGGGTTTGCCGGCAACAACGCCTGTAGAACCACTTTTATTTCTGCCAACCGACCTGGTCATGATTGCGGTAACGTATTTAAAATTCCCGCCAACCCCTCAGTATAAATGTCTCCTTTCATCTTACCGTCTTTGGCACGTATTAAATCATGAACATTCTATTGTTGTCCGTGCTTACATTTACATTACATTTACGTCATTTAGCAGACGCTCTTATCCAGAGCGACTTGCAGTTAGTTAGTGGGTGCATACATTTTTTATACTTGTCAGTGACAAAGCTTCACAGAAAAGCTTTTAATGCATTACTTCTCTCCATTTAAATGTATGTAGTTCTGTCCTTGAGCTGTTCTTGTCTATTTTTACAATATTGTCACAATTAGCCTGGGAGAACGGGAGAACTGCCATTTCATCTTTTTTTCTTGACTTTGACAGGTAAATAATAAATGATGGGTTAATATGCATACGTTTATAACTTCAACTACAAATCGCTAGTAGGCTACCTGTATTCAAGAAGAGAAAGCGAGTGATGGTGTGATCACATCCAATGTGGATCAGAAAAGCAACTTTCTGAACTCATCCTACAGAGGTTCATCCAGGTCAGATTTGTCTTTACATGATCGGAAAGAGCAGATTATAATGCTTCAATTGCAAAAGAAAAGAGGACATGGGCTCTGTTTCAAAATACACATTTTTATTTATATGACAGCGGTTCCACATGTTCATGACAATCAAGTTGTTTGTGAAGAATATTACTTATATTTTATTCTGTTATATTCCATTATATTAATTCTTACTATAAAATATAGGCCCCATGTGTGTTGACTGTGATCAGGGCAGGGAAATGTAAGCTAAGTGTGTTTTGTCTGTTTAATCAACCAAATAATAACTATTGATTTCATTTGCATGTTGCAGCCATGGGCTGCACAGACCAGTAACATTCAAAATATGCTATTCTATTCTTTAGAAAATAAATTGTATTTGTCTTATAATGTTTCTTAGGACCTGCGTAAACAAATTCATTGTCTTTGTCTAGACAGCTCATAATTACCAGAACATATCTGACAATGTTTTGAGGTAATTATTTACAAGTAGGCTATGGCAAGCTATGGCAAATGAAAGCAGTGGAAGGTCTGAATTTAAACTGAGGAATTAAGAACATGCAGCTGTCAGGTTACCATGACAACAGTCGCAACAACAGGGTCAAAGTTGAATGTCTCTTGCTTCTTCCCGGCAAAAGCAATGTCCTATTTTTACCTCTTTCTTGTCGGCATTCTTCTTTTATATAGCCAACTGTTTGAAAGAAACATTGCCCAATTGTTTTTACAGGCAACATACCATGAATCCTATGTGAAAGCAGTATTACAAACCAACTCAGTGGCCTTGTTAGAGTGTCCGCCGTGAGATTGGAAAGTTGGGTGTTCAATCCCTGGTCGAGTCATACCAAAGACTGTAAAAATGGGACCTGATGCCTCTCTGCTTGGCACTCCGCAATCCCCCTAGAGTCAATTGACGCACCTGCGTGTCAATCGAATTAGCATAAATAAAGAAATACCCATAAAAATATGTCTGTTTAAGCTAGAGATCTTTTTTTGCACGGGCTGTGTTTCAATCCACTGCATCCACCGATGTCTGTCTTCCACATCTGATATGGAAAGTGGCAGAGCTACAGCGGTGTTTGTCAAACCAGGAGTCAAACCAGGAGTCAAACCAGGAGTCAAACCAGGAGTCAAACCAGAAATCGGTCTTCTCACGAAAACGTCTGGTTTGGGTTAACTAATATGACCACTCTATGGAAAGATGAGACTTTCACAAACATGATGGTATTTAAAACATTTCTAGGCTGTCTATTTATGGGGGTAACAGAGTTGACGTTATGCTAGACCAGCTCAGTTTTCCTCCACAAAACACCAGTTGGTGTTGTTGGCGGTGAATGATGTACAGTAATCCCTCGTTTATCGCGGGGGTTACGTTCCGAAAATGACCCGCGATAAGTGAAATCCGCGAAATAGAAAACTTTTTTTTTTTTTACAATTAGCAACTATTACATGTATACAAATACAGTGACTCACGTGTAGGCCGTTTTCACTGCTCTTCAGACTGGGCCGCTGCATCCTGACTGCGCTCTGCAGTGTTCTCTTCTTCTGAAGCCGCGGTGCAGGTGTGTTTGTTCGGGAGAAGAACATAGTGATAGGCAGCTGTTGTCGCTCTTTTTTCTTCTTTGCAAAAGATCCTTGTACACCGACATGCCACCATCGATTACGTTGGAGAACTGTAACGAACGGCTCATCAAAGGGTCCCATTCCTCAGCTACTCGCTTAAGTTCAGTGGCCATTCGCACCATGGTTGCTAAGCGACCAAGCGTTAGTCCTTCCTCCTCATCTCTCGTGTCCTCTTCTCCCTCTTCTCTTTCATCGTCGCTTTGTGGCTTTGTCATTTCTGCCAGCTCTGCATCGGTCAGCGGCTGTGCGTCTCCATCAATCAGGGCGTTTATGTCATCCGACTCATGTCATTAAAGCCGTCTCCTCCAATCTGTTTAGCCAGATTCACAGCTGTTTCTCCGGCAGAGTGGTGGACCTCGTCAAGCGAGCCTCCGTTGCGTTTTGCACTGCCTCTGGCCATAGTTTTTTCCAGCAGGCCTTCAGAGTTTCCGTTTCATTTCCTGAATGGCCCTCTGAATGTTTTGGAGACACGATGCGATGGTGTAGTCCTTCAGTGAGAAATCTTGATCCGAGTCCATAGGGCCAACAAGATGTTGCAGGGTGTTGCGCGTATAGAGAGCCTGAAAGCACGGATGACTCCTTGGTCCATGGGCTGAATCAGGGATGTAGTGTTTGGCGGCAGAAATTCGATTTGCACACCATCATATGCCAAATCATTACCGTGACCTCCGGCGTTGTCAAGGAGCAGAAGCACTTTAAAGTCCAGTCCCTTTCCTCTCAAATAACACTTGACCTCCGGGATGAAACAGTTTTTGAACCAATCCAGATTGAGCGCTTTTGTCATCCAAGCCTTTGCATTGTACATCCAGTAAACAGGCAAATCATCCTTATTTTTGTTTTTCAGCGCCCTGGGATTTTTAGACCTGTAAATCAGCCCCGGTTTAATCATGAAACCTAGGCATTTCCGCACATAGCCAGGGTCAAACGGTCTTTGTGAACTTTAAATCCTGGGGCTTTGGCTTCTTCCTGCATGATGAAGGTGCGGGAGGGCATTCGTTTTCCAAAATAAGGCAGTCTCATCCATGTTAAAAACTTGTTCGGGCTTATATCCCCCTCCTCAATGATCGCCTTGAATTTATTGTTCACGAAGGCTTCTGCCTCAGCGGTATCCGCAGACGCCATCTCACCGTGCAGACAAACATTTTTAAGTCCAAAGCGTTTCTTAAACTTTTCAAACCAGCCCTTGCTTGCATTAAATGCGCTTGGCACTTTGTCAGCAGCACTTGCTGGGGCCTGGCATCCTCTCCCACTGTGTCAGCAGCACTTGCTGAGGGCCCGGCATCCTCTCCCTCTTCCCCGTCACTGACAGCAAAGTTTTCATACAGCATTCTCGCTTTTGTGCAGATAACGTTTGTATCCAGGGTTATGTTTTTTTTCCTGCAGTCATTAGTCCACAGAGCTAATGCCGTCTCCATCCGTACCATGGTCTTGTTGCGGACAGTTACAACCCTTTTTGCATTCGTATTAAAATTGACTGCTGCTGTCGTCCTTATGTTTTTTTCCTCCTTCTTTATGTAACGAACGGAAGATTCATTGATTCCGTAATGGCGAGCAACGGCTGCATAGCTTTACCTTCCCTTAGCATGTCCAGAAGTTTAACTTTATCTGAGATAGGTAGCATCTTCCGCCCGTTTGGGCCCATCCGCAGGTGCTTTTGTCGGTCCAGGCCGTTTGGTCGACATTATGGGTTTAGGAGATGTTCGAAATTACAAGATAATTTGGCCAACTTAATGTAAATTTGCCAAGCTGTTTTATGTACGTACACATAACTGCACGAGACGACAAAATGATAGCACAATTCGTAGCATGTTTTGATACAAGAAGCGGGAGTGAGTTTTTAGCGAATCAGAATGCAGAGCACAATGCACCAAAAAAAAAAAAATGCATTATGAAAATCCGCGAAATAGCGAATCCGCGATAAGTGAACCGCGAAGTGGCGAGGGATCACTGTATTTACAAAATTATTTTTATTTTGAATTCAAATTGAATATGTGGGAATTCCACCATTGACACCTACATAGGCTGTTTGTCGTAGTGAGATCATATCTTGTTTGTCAACTACGAAAACCTTCACATTATCATTATCACAATATCCAGGCAATCAGCTGCAATACGATTTCTAGTTTGCTCAACATATTAGCTGAACCAACATACATTCTCAAGTTGAATTTTATGTTCACTCAACTTTGAATTTTAGGTTGAGTGGACATGTTATTCAACATCAGAATTTGTTCTACCTTATTTGCATATTTCCCAGTGTGCCTTTCAAGTGAATTGTACAATCATCAGGAGAATCTCAATTGCCTATTCTTCGCGTCCGCTCTCCTCGCCTCCTTTTCAAAAACCCATTGGAGGAGAAAGTGAGAGGGGTGGGACCTACCCGTACCGACCCGTAGCACTGACGTCTGTAGCCATGAAGTGCTTTGAAAGACTGGTCATGGCTCACATCAACAGCATAATCCCAGAAACCCTAGACCCACTCCAATTTGCATACCGCCCCAACAGATCCACAGATGATGCAATCTCTATTTCACTCCACACTGCCCTTTCCCACCTGGACAAGAGGAACACCTACGTGAGAATGCTATTCATTGACTACAGCTCAGCATTCAACACCATAGTGCCCTCTAAGCTCATCACTAAGCTAAGGATCCTGGGACTAAACACATCCCTCTGCAACTGGATCCTGGACTTCCTGACGGGCCGCCCCCAGGTGGTAAGGGTAGGTAACAACACATCTGCCACACTGATCCTCAACACGGGGGCCCCTCAGGGGTGCGTGCTCAGTCCCCTCCTGTACTCTCTGTTCACCCATGACTGCATGGCCAGGCACGACTCCAACACCATCATTAAGTTTGCCGATGACACAACAGTGGTAGGCCTGATCACCGACAACGATGAGACAGCCTATAGGGAGGAGGTCAGAGATCTGGCCGTGTGGTGCCAGGACAACAACCTCTCCCTCAACGTGACCAAGACAAAGGGAGATGATTGTGGACTACAGGAAAAAAAAAGAGGACTGAGCACGCCCCCATTCTCATCGACAGGGCTGTAGTGGAACAGGTTGAGAGCTTCAAGTTCCTTGGTGTCCACATCACCAACGAACTATCATGGTCCAAACACACCAAGACAGTCGTGAAGAGGGCACGACAAAGCCTATTCCCCCTCAGGAGACTAAAAAGATTTGGCATGGGTCCTCAGATCCTCAAAAAATTCTACAGCTGCACCATCGAGAGCATCCTGACTGGTTGCATCACCGCCTGGTATGGCAACTGCTTGGCCTCTGACCGCAAGGCACTACAGAGGGTAGTGCGTACGGCCCAGTACATCACTGGGGCAAAGCTCCCTGCCATCCAGGACCTCTATACCAGGCGGTGTCAGAGGAAGGCCCTCAAAATTGTCAAAGACTCCAGCCACCCTAGTCATAGACTGTTCTCTCTGCTACCGCACGGCAAGCGGTACCGGAGTGCCAAGTCTAGGTCCAAAAGACTTCTCAACAGCTTCTACCCCCAAGCCATAAGACTCTGAACAGCTAATCATGGCTACCCGGACTATTTGTACTGCCCCCCCACCCCATCCTTTTACGCTGCTGCTACTCTGTTAAATATTTATGCATAGTCACTTTAACTCTACCCACATGTACATATTACCTCAACTACCTCAACTAGCCGGTGCCCCCGCACATTGACTCTGCAACGGTACCCCCCTGTATATATAGCCTCCCTACTGTCACTTTATTTTACTGTATATATAGCCTCCCTACTGTCACTTTATTTTACTTCTGCTCTTTTTTTCTCAACACTTTTTTTGTTGTTGTTTTATTCTTACTTTTTTTTGTTTAAAATAAATGCATTGTTGGTTAAGGGCTGTAAGTAAGCATTTCACTGTAATGTCTGCACCTGTTGTATTCGGCGCATGTGACCAATAAAATTTGATTTGATTTGATTTGATTTGTGCTGGGGACAATAAAAAGCCACTCTAAAATGTGCAGTTTTGTCACGCAACACAATGCCACAGATGTCTAAAATTTTGAGGGAGCGTGCAATTGGCATGCTGACTGCAGAAATGTCCAAGACAGCTGTTGCCAGATAATTAAATGTTAATTTCTCTACCTAAGCGTCCTCCAACGATGTTTTAGGCCAACCGGCCTCACAACCGCAGCCACGTGTAACCATGCCAGCCCATGACCTCCACATCCTGCTTCTTCCCCTGTGGGATCGTCTGAGACCAGCCACCCGGACATCTGATGAAACTGTGGGTTTGCACAACCAAAGAATTTCTGCACAAACTGTCAGAAATCGTCTCAGGGAAGCTCATCTGCATGCTCGTCATCCTCACCAGGGTCTTGACCCGGTTTGCTGATGTCAACGTTGTGAAAAGAGTGCCCCGTGGTGGTGGTGGGATTATGGTATGGGCAGACATAAGCTACGGACAATGAACACAATTGCATTTTATTGATGGCAATTTGATACCGTGACGAGCTCCTGAGGCCCATTGTCGTGCCATTCATCCACCGCCATCACCTCATGTTTCAGCATGATACTGTAATACACAGCCCCACGTCACAAGGATCTGTACACAATTTCTGGAAGCTGAAAATGCCCCAGTTCTTCCATGGCCTGCATACTCACCAGACATGTCACCCATTGAGCATGTTTGGGATGCTCTGAATCGACGTGTACGACAGCGTGTTCCAGTTCCCACCAATATCCAGCAACTTTGCACTGCCACTGAAGAGGAGTGGGACATCATTCCACAAGCCACAATCAACAGCCTGATCAACTCTATGTTGAGGGAGGGGGCAAGGAGGGAGGGGGCATGGAGGGAGGGGGCAAGGAGGGAGGAGGCAAGGAGGGAGGAGGCAAGGAGGGAGGAGGAAAGGAGGGGAGGAGGCAAGGAGGGAGGGGATAAGGAGGGAGGAGGCAAGGAGGGAGGGGGCAAGGAGGGAGGGGCAAGGAGGGAGGAGGCAAGGAGGGAGGGGGCAAGGAGGGAGGAGGCAAGGAGGGAGCGGGTGGTTACTCAAGGCTTGGTATTAAGGGTGCATTAGCGGGTGCTCGTGGGTCAAGGATCAAATTGCAAAAATGTACCTTATTTCCCAACATGACTTTAATTAAAAAAAAATTGTGGGGGAGAGAATGGGGGAGGGGCATGGGGGGGGAATGGGGGGAGGGCATGGGGGAGGGGAATGGGGGAGGCACATGGGGAGGGGAATGGGGGAGGGGCATGGGGGAGGGGCATTGGGGAGGGGAATGGGGGAGGGGAATGGGGGAGGGGCATGGGGGGTGGGAATGGGGGGCATGGGGGGAGGGGCATGGGGGAGGGGAATGGGGGAGGGGAATGGGGGAGGGGCATGGGGAGGGGCATGGGGGAGGGGCGTGGGGGAGGGGAATGGGGGAGGGGAATGGGGGAGGGGCATGGGTGGTGTATATGCAAATTAAATACTGTAGTATTACTATAGTTAAAAAACTGTAGTGTTTTTGCGGACATTGCTGTAGTATTTACTACAGTGTTTTTTGCAGATAATACTGTAATACGTACTATAGTATTCTACAGTATACAAACAAATGATATAGTAATTACTACATATGATCGAGGGATACTACAGTGTGTAGTGTATTCTACAGTGTACGTCAAAATTCTATAGTAAATACTAATGTTGGTATAACGAAACTTCTGTGTTTTTTTAGATAGGGTGAATTTGGATAGCACCACTACACATCATATAAATTTGGGCATTTATTTCTTAGTCTGACAAGAGAAAATCTTAACTATCACTGGGAGTGAGTCAATATCACTATGAGGTGCCTTTGGTGTCCTCATCAGACTCACTCAGTCATCATGAAAATGTAGCAGAATAATGAAAGTCTGAGGTCTTATTATAAGTGGCCAAACATTTGCACACATATCAGTAGAATGATAAGTCTCTAAAAAAGTGTTTCCTTCATTTTATTAAATTTTTTTCATTGGATGTACTTGATTTTGGCATGTCCCACACACTGCTCTGCTAACTACAGTGTGTATAATAAGTGGTTAAATGATACTAAATCCCAAAAAAAAGTACATGGTTTTACTGTCCACAATAAGTTATTTGATAAAACAAGTAATTTTGATCATGTATATTGTATTTTCATAATCATATTGAACATTTTGCATGTGTCCCTGAAATTGCTGTCCACCCTGTCATTATGGGGTAACTGCCCCTTTAAGAAACCCACTGATGTTTTCAGTGACATCACTACGAGCATTTTGTCTTTCTTCAATGAAGGCTGAAGCAGCGTCTAGTTGCAGAGTAAGTATTTACACTTATGTTTCATAATTTTCATCATATTATGTGTGTAGTTGGATGTTGTCAAGCTTAACATGTCCACTCTGTCATAGTGAAATATCAATTGATAGAAAAACCTATCAGAACTTTGAAATATATTTGTAAAACAGTACACAGTCAGCTTGCTAACTGTAGTATGTTGCTAAGTGAAGGTCCACCATGTGCTCATTAAATGCTAACATTAGCCAAAAATGTCCACCCTGTCATTGTCCACCCCTGTCAGCAAGCCTTCCATGACAGGGTGGACATGGTTCATGACAGGAAGGACATGTGCATAGTTTAGGCCACATACTGATAATGTTACACATATTACAACAGCTATTACACACATTTTATAGCAGTACATGCTATACATAGTAAGAATGGACAATATGGACAATTTTTTGGCGATATCGGTATCAGCAAACCTAGTTTGATAATGCAAGCCTAGTTTACCGGGACTGCCAATTAAAGTGTGTAAGGGAACATTTTGAATCGTCTTTTTCAAGGAATGAGATCAAAAGGAGCTGAGATAGCAAGGAGATATTGGGAACGTCGTGATGCTGACCCAGACAGAAGAAGAAAGTACCTTGAGAAAGAAAGGGTCAAATGGAAAAAGACAGAGAGACTGGAAAGAAGAAGGGTGTCAATGAGCTCAGTGAGAGAGAGAAGAGGGCAAAAAGAAAGAAATGGAGAGAGGCAAAAAGTCAAGCCAGAGCCAGAAACAGGGCCAGTGCTTTGCTACAGTCAGAGACACCACCCAACTCCCCTGCTGAAACTCCTGAAAATCAGCATGAGCCAGGGCCCTCCAGGTTAGATCCACCAAGCTATCAGTCTGACACCCGGCCAAATGAAATACAGAGACATTTCATGTCTGTATAAAAGGGAGGAAGGTGTTTTGGACTGCCCCTGCTTTAACCTTCAAGAGGTCACTCTAGCTAATGTTCCCGTTTCATCTGACAAGTCCCCAGCATGTGGAAAGACACCAGATAATCCTAGGAGACCAGAAATTATTGAGGTAAAGCACATTGGAGAGTGGTGCGTCGTTAATTATGACAATGAAGCATACCCAGGTATCATCATGGATGCAGAAGTGCACAGTGTGAAAGTTAAGTATATGCAACGCCATGGCATAAACAAGTTCAAATGGCCAAGTCTTCGGGACGACATCTGTTGGTACCATGACTGGCAGGTACTTTGCCTAATACCAGAACCACAGGCTCTGAACAAGCGCTCTGTACAGATTGAAGTGTCTGCATGGAAGTATGTGGAACAGCAACTGCAGAACTGAGCCATGTCTCTGCAAAAAGGGAGAGACTGTTTGAGATGCGTCCAAGTGATCTTTCTGTAATATTCTGTTTTTTTCAAATCAACTGTTCTCCACTTAAAAAACATTTTTCTTCTTGTTCTACAGTTGAATGTTTGACTTTCACTGTGCAGAATGATGTACAGAGTTTAACGCTAGAAGGCCACATTAATGTCTCATTTTGGGCATCTTTATTCAGTGGCTGCATGCAGGTAGAGTGGATCAAAAACAGTCTGTTCAACTTGTAATTTCCCCTACATGGGAAAAGGCATTTTTACATCATTTTCTTGCATTGTTCCTTGCATTTATGAGGCCATTCAATGACATTTCACAACGTGTCCACCCTGTCATGCCCAGGGTCCACCCTGTCATGTCACTGTCCACCCTGTTATTTTCATGTTCTATGAAAATAAACAAATTATTTTCACAAGTTAGCAAAATCTTTTGTGTGATTCCTTTATAAACAAATGAGGGCCAAATAGTATTGTTTGAAAGTTTGACCAGATATCTTTTTTTGTTAGATTTTATTTAGAAAAGAAAGTGCAACTCTCGCAGATTTTATAGAGAAACAAATAGTTTGCCATAATTTCATTATTATCCAAATACTTTTCCCATAAACTAAAATATATTGTTGAGAAAGTGACTAAATAGTTTTCTGAAAATGTACGTTTTATAATCACTATGTAATTACAATGTATTTATTCTGCTTTGAAATTGTCCATGACAGGGTGGACATATTTTGCTGTTTGCATGTAAATTGTCTGCTTGCAGTTAATTTATAAAAAGTGTGGGAACTTGACCAATTTGCATTTCTAACAGCATAACATATAGTTAATACAATGAATATGAAGTTCAATGGAAAATCTCAGCTTTTTTGGGGGGAAATGGGGAAGTCTCAAAGGCACCTTATGGTGATATTGACCCGAGTCTGGGCTGCATCCAGTGGTGTAGTGGTGCGGTTTATCTTGTTACTTTGCAGAGAAACCATATAGTTCCAAAGTAGCTAAAAAGTAGTAAGAAGTTGAAAAGTTGCTAATTAGCTAAATTCGTCCGTGATGAGATTCGAACTCGCAACCTTTGGGCTGCTAGAAATTCACCTTATACAGGATTTACGTTAACTAGGTTACGTCTAGTCTATGAGACCAGGCTGCCATGCCAATAATTTGATTGATCTCATATGCATTTCGATCTTATAATGTTGTAGAGTCCAGTCTCGAGACCACATATTGAGTGTCTCGGTCTTGTCTGGGTGTCGATACATTTGTACTCGGTCTTTACTCTGTCTCGGACAGTGAGGACTCGTAATTTCTTCCCGAGACCAGTCGAGACCAGTGGAGTAAAAAACTCATAATTATCAGCTTCCATTCAGTCAGCGCATAAAACTGCTTCGCCAGGCCAAATATATACACTCCTTTCTTGAAACATTATTACCTTAACAGCCTTATCTATTATAGACATGTTTGCACAGTGGCGAACCTATAGGCTTTCAGTGTGTGACAGGTTCGTGATTCTGAAAGGACAGCTCCCGTAATACAAGCGCGCTCATGTAGGAGAGTGCACTTTATGTAAAACACAAAGGGCCACTGGTGTAGTGGAGGGCATACGCAGGTTAAACCGTATACCCACTTTTTTTCAGTGTGCATTGCGTATACTCACTTCTTAATCCCTACATAGAAAAGTAGTGTAGTGGAGGCATACGATTCATCAATTGTGTAGTAGAGAAACCATGCACAAAGTAGCCTATACAATCGCAAAGCAATATATTCACATGGGCGCTGCACACATAGCCTAGTTTCAACGGAATATAATCTGCAGGAAGCAAGAGTGTGCAGCTCTCAACTGGTTTTGGCATGGAGCAGCTCACAGAAGAATGACAATGCTAACTAAGGCAACAATGGGTATGCAAACCAGGTATTGAAAAAGTTTAGTCCGAAGTGTTAGTTAGTAGGCTATTTGTGATGCACTGTTTGCATCAGGGGCGTTGACATGGATGGGCCTGGGTGGACACAGGCCCACCCACAGGGGAGCCAGGCCCTGACAGGCCCACCCACTGGGGAGCCAGGCCCCCGACAGGCCCACCCACTGGGGAGCCAGGCCCTGACAGGCCCACCCACTGGGGGAGCCAGGCCCTGACAGGCCCACCCACTGGGGAGCCAGGCCCCTGACAGGCCCACCCACTGGGAGCCAGGCCCTGACAGGCCCACCCACTGGGGAGCCAGGCCCTGACAGGCCCACCCACTGGGGAGCCAGGCCCTGACAGGCCCACCCACTGGGGAGCCAGGCCCTGACAGGCCCACCCACAGGGGAGCCAGGCCCTGACAGGCCCACCCACTGGGGAGCCAGGCCCTGACAGGCCCACCCACTGGGGAGCCAGGCCCTGACAGGCCCAATCCACTGGGAGCCAGTCTCTGACACTTAGACTGGACTTAGACCATCACATTTGTATATTTTTTCTATAAAAGTGTGATTTTGAGAGTGAACATCAGAAAAATCTATAGAAAAACTCATAAAAAAACATAGGAAAGCATAGGATTTGTCACACGGGGTGCCTTTCCTTTGCTGGGCGGGCCGTTTGGGAACTTTGTGGCAAAATTATAGTATACCCACTTCTCCAGGCACCACTACACCACTGCATAGGGCCAATGGAAAGACAGCAGTCACACACAGCATGATGTTAAAGGATAAGCAGTCCATAAACTCAGACATAATAAACCAGTAGGTTCCAATCATAAGAAAACAAAAACACAACCATCTCGTCTGAGTGTGCCAGAGCGCAGAACAACTGATTAATTTATGAACGCGCAACACCCGCTGAATATGACCGGTGTCAGTAATCGTAGGCAAAAAAATGAATAGTTAGTCAAGAACACTCTAGATAACATGCAAACAGCCTAACCAGCTCTACTACGGCGAGTAAAATGGTGAGGAGTGAGGTCGCTCTCATTTGTTTCTGGAAGTAGCTAGTCTGCAAGCAAGCCAACTTTAGCCAGCTAGCTTGGGTGCTTGGTTGGGACAAGCATGCATTAGCAGGCAAACTGCAGAGGGATGAGGAGGCTACAATTCCCATTGTTTATCAGTGCAATTTTGACGGCCAACTATCTGAAAACGTTTGAGAGGGTTTATCTAATGTTCTCTTCATTAGATTTTAGCTCATCTTGCTGGCTAGCATTAGTTGTTGATCTTGTTGTTGTTGATGTGCATAACTGAGGGAAAGAGAGCCTTCCTTTCTTGATTGTTTAATCAATAGGACTGTAAAGTTCCCAAATGCAAGAGGACTCCCCGTGGTGTATACATATTTGCAGAAATCCATTCAGTTGTATTTTGTGCGCTTTTGACAAATGCGTTCTAATGATCTAAAGTCCTGGGGGTGTAAAATGAACAGATTTAAATAAGATTTCATGTTGCTCAAATGCTGTCAGTTCCCCTTTAAAGCAACAATGTTTCACACACAAGTTATTTTCAAAGAGACGGCTAACACAGTTCCACTCACCCAGATGATGATCGTTCTAAACTTAACCTCTTGTTGAAAGTTATTCTGAAACACCTGCTGCAGCCGCTGCAAAGTAACCGACAACAAAAGCTAGCTAGCTAGACCGCGGGAAAACTACTGCTCGCTATTGACCTGCTGGCCCTTCCAGAAATGTTGGGTAAAAACAAGTCCCACCCATTAAGTCAAAATGCGATTAGTTGATTCCACGCCACCCAAAATGTTTCCTAATGCAGTTGAATGGCAGATGCCCTTTATCTAGTTTCTGATGGCTTAGCCAATTGCTGACTTAGTGTAACCGGTGTGAAATGGCTAGCTAGTTAGCGGTCTGCTGCGTAGTAGCGTTTCAATCGGCGACGTCACTCGCTCTGAGACCTTGAAGTAGTTGTTTGCTTTTATGCTCTGCGAGGCCACGCTTTTGTGGAGCGCAAGGCAACGGTGCTTCAAGGGTGACTGTTGTTGATGTGTGCAGAGGGTCTCTGGTTCTTGAGCTGTAGGGGTGTTAGATTAGCTAGCTAGATTTATCTCCCCAGAGACCAGCAAAGAGAAATCCTGATTGGATATTTACCAGTGTTAACTTCCGTCTCGCCTCCGCATTGTCTCCGTGCTGCTCTGCTGTTTGTTGCTACTTGGCTACCTAACAAACTATTCACGCTTTACTTTTAATAACCGCGTTAATCAATCTCTGCCTTTAACAAATTTACCAACTTTTTAGTTTTGTCCTCACTCATCTTTTTTCGTTAAACTTTTTCACCCCGGACGTTTATCCCGGAGACAGAAAAGTCATTTTCCTGTGCGTTTAGCTGCCAACTTTACGTTATTTTCCTTTTTTCCATCGCAACTTTTTTCCCTTACAACTTTTTCACTCCGGACGCTTTACGACAGGTTCATCAACATCTTCAACGGCCGAAGCTAAGTAGTAACATTAACATGATGTCTTCTAATTGCAGTCGCTTCATGTACTCACAAATAGCCCAGGAGAATTCTCGCCTTACGGCGAGAATAGCTGTGCGACAAGCCCAGCTTCAGACGCAATCGTTAGGCAAGGGTAATATCAGTGTAGGAAAGGAAGAAACAGCGTCTGTGCTACCAGTAAGTACAGATAGTAATGTTAGTATAAATCCCCCCGCACAGTCCCCCGCAGCCGGACAACTTTCTCATGGCTTCTGAGGGAAATACTGTTGGAATGCTTAACCGGTGTCGCTCATTCAGCCGACAGAAACCTTCAACCGGTTTTCCCCCATTATGTAGCGAGTCGGAGTCTGAGTCTGAGTCTTCTAGTCTCTACTCCTCCCGTTACGGGGTCTGAGACTCGAGGGCTCCCACCATTAGCTCTGACAAATTGAAAACCCTAGTCATTGGCGACTCCATTACCGCAGTATTAGACTTAAAAACGAATCACCCAGCGATCATACACTGTTTACCAGGGGGCAGGGGCTACCGACGTTAAGGCGCAATCTAAAGATGAGTGCGCTGAAGCTAAAACTGGCGAGTGTTAGAGAGTATAGAGATATTGTTATCCACGTCGGCACCAACGATGTTAGGATGAAACAGTCAGAGGTCACCAAGTGCAACATAGCTTCAGCGTGTAAATCAGCTAGAAAGATGTGTGGGCATCGGAAGTAATTGTCCCTGGCCCCCTCCCAGTTAGGGGAAGTGACGAGCTCTACAGCAGAGTCTCAGCACTCAATCGCTGGTTGAAAACCTGTTTTCGCCCCTCCCAAAAGATAACATTTGTGGATAATTGGCCTTCTCTGGGACTCACCCACAAACAGGATCAAGCCTGACCTGCTGAGGAGTGACGGACTCATCCTAACTGAGGGGGTGCTCTCCTCTTATCTACCAACATAGATAGGGGCTCTAACTCCTCTAGCCCCACAGTGAAACAGGGTGCAGGTGGCAGCAGGCTGTTAGCCAACCTGCCAGCTTAGTGGAGTCTGCCAATAGCATAGTCAGTGTAGTCAGCCAGCCATACCCATTGAGACTGTGTCTGTGCCTCGAACCTAGGTTGGGCAAAACTAAACATGGTGGTGTTCACCCTAGCACATCTTATTAGGATAAAGACTCCTCCATTCCTGCCATTATTGAAAGAGACAGATACCTCACATCTCAAAATAGGGTTACTTAATGTTAGATCCCTCACTTCAAAGGCAGTCATAGTCAATGAACTAATCATCATAATCTTGATGTGATTCCTGACTGGAAACATGGCTTCTCTGATGAATTTGCTGTGTTAAATGAGGTCTCACCTCCTGGTTACACTAGTGACCATATTCCCGTGCATCCCCAAAGGCGGAGGTGTTGCTAACATTTACGATAGCAAATTTCAATTTACAAAAAAAAAAATGACGTTTCATCTTCCGAGCTTCTAGTCATGAAATCTATGCAGCCTACTCAATCACTTTTATAGCTACTGTTTACAGGCCTCCTGGGCCATATACAGCGTTCCTCTCTGAGTTTCCTGAATTCCTATCAGACCTTGTAGTCATAGCAGATCATATTCTAATTTTTGGTGATTTTAATATTCACATGGAGAAGTCCACAGACCCACTCCAAAAGTCTTTCGGAGCCATTATCGACTCAGTGGTTTTTGTCCAACATGTCTCTGGACCTACTCACTGCCACAGTCATACTCTGGACCTAGTTTTGTCCCATGGAATAAATGTTGTAGATCTTAATGTTTTTCCACAAAATCCTGGACTATCGGACCACCATTTTATTACGTTTGCAATCGCAACAAATAATCTGCTCAGACCCCAACCAAGGAGCATCAAAAGTCATTATAAAATTCTCAGACAACACAAAAATTCATTGATGCCCTTCAGACTCCTTCTGCCTACCCAAGGACGTCAGAGGACAAAAAATCAGTTAACCACTTAACTGAGGAACTCAATTTAACCTTGCGCAATACCCTAGATGCAGTTGCACCCCTAAAAACGAAAAACATTTGTCATAAGAAACTAGCTCCCTGGTATACAGAAAATACCCGAGCTTTGAAGCAAGCTTCCAGGAAATTGGAACGGAAATGGCGCCACACCAAACTGGAAGTCTTCCGACTAGCTTGGAAAGACAGTACCGTGCAGTACAGAAGAGCCCTCACTGCTGCTCGATCATCCTACTTTACACTTAAGTGTTTTAGTACTATATCTCTTGACACAATGTCATGAAAATAATCATGGCCTCAACCTTCAAGCTGCATACTGATCCTATCCCTACTAAACTGCTGAAGGGCAAGCGCTTCCCTGGCTTGGCCCTCCTATGTTGAATCATGGTAAACAGCTCTCTATCCACCGGATGTGTTACCAAACTCACTAAAAGTGGCAGTGATAAAGCCTCTCTTGAAAAAGCCAAACCTTGACCCGGAAAATATAAAAAACTACGGCCTAGTATCTGAATCTTCCATTCCTCTCAAAAATTTTAGAAAAGCTGTTGCGCAGAGCAACTTCACTTGCCTTTCTGAAGACAAACAATGTATACGAAATGCTTCAGTCTGGTTTTAGACCCCATCAAGCACTTGAGACTGCACTTGTGAAGGTAGGTAAATGACCTAATCGGCGTCAGACCGAGGCTCCTGATCTGTCCTCGTGCTACTAGACCTTAGTGCTGCAGCGTGACACCATCGATCACCACATTCTTTTGGAGACTGGAAACCCAAATTGGTTATACGGACAAGTTCTGGCCTGGTTTAGATCCCTACCTGTCGGAAAGATATCAGTTTGTCTCTGTGTAATGGTCTGGTCCTCCGACAAATCAACTGTACATTTCCGGGTGTTCCTCAAGGTTCCGTTTTAGGACCACTATTGTCTTTCACTATATATTTTACCTCTTGGGGATGTTATTCGGAAACATAATGTTAACTTTTCCTTGCTTTGGCTGGATGACACACAGCTGTACATTTCAATGAAGCATGGTGAAGCTCAAAATTGCCCTCGCTAGAAGCCTGTGTTTCAGACATAAGGAAGTGGATGGCTGAAAACTTTTTACTTTTAAACTCGGACAAAACAGAGATGCTTGTTTCTAGGTCCCAAAAGAAAACAAAGAGATCTTCTGTTCAATCTGACAATTCATCTTGATGGTTGTAAAGTCGTCTCAAATAAAACTGGAAGGACCCTAGGCGTTACTCTTGACCCTGATCTCTCTTTTGACGAACATATCAAGACTGTTTCAAGGACAGCTTTTTCCATCTACGTAACATTGCAAAAATCAGAAATTTTCTGTCCAAAATGATGCAGAAAAATTAATCCATGCATTTGTTACTTCTAGATTAGACTACTGCAATGCGTTCTATTTTCCGGCTACCCGGATAAAGCACTAAATAAACTTCAGTTAGTGCTAAATACGGCTGCCAGAATCCTGACTAGAACCAAGAAAATTTGATCATATTACTCCAGTGCTAGCTTCCCTAACACTGGCCCTGTTAAGGCAAGGAAGGGCTGATTGGTTTTACTGTTAACCTATAAAAGCGTTACATGGGCTTGCACTCCTACCTATCTTTCCGAGTTGGTCCTGCCGCACATACCAATACGTACTTTACGGTCACAAGACGCAGGCCTCCTAATTGTCCCTAGAATTTCTAAGCAAACAGCGGGAGGCAGGGCTTTCTCCTATAGATCTCCATTTTTGCTTGGGAACAGTCTGCCCACTCCATGTGAGAGACCAGACTTCGGTCTCAACCTTGAGAGTCTTTACTGAAGACTTATCTCCCCAGTCGGTCATATGATTGAGTGTTAGTCTGGCCCAGGAGTGTGAAGGTGAACGGAAAGGCTGGAGCAAACGAACAGCCCTTGCTGTCTCTGGCCGGGCCGGTTCCCTCTCCACTGGGGTTTCTCTGCCTCTAACCCTGTTGCAGGCTGAGTCACTGGCTTGCTGGTGCTCTTTCCCTTGCCGTCCTGGGGGTGCGTCATGAGTGGGTTGAGTTACTGACGCCTGATCTTCCTGTCTGGGTTGGCGCCCCCTTGGTTTGTGCTGTGGTGGGGAGACCTCTGTGGGTCTATATTTGGCCTTGTCTCAGGATTGTAAGTTTGGTGGTTGGGGATATCCCTCTAGTGGTGCGGGGGCTGTGCTTTGGCGGAGTGGGTGGGGTTCTTGTCTCCTGTTTGGCCCTGTCCGGGGTTTCCCTCGATGGGGCCACAGTGTCTCCGGACCGCTCCTGTCTCAGCCTCCAGTATTTATGCTGCAGAGTTTTGTGTCGGGGGGCTGGGGTTAGTTGGTTATACCTGAAGTACTTCTCCTGTCTTGTCCAGTGTCCTGTGTGAATTTAAGTATGCTCTCTCTAATTCTCTCGCCTCTACTTTCTCTCTGAGAACCCGAGCCCTAGGACCATACGTCAGGACTACCGGGCATGATGACACCTTGCTGTCCCCAGTCCGCTTTCCTGGCCTTTCTGCTATTCCAGTTTCAACTGTTTCTGCCTGCGGCTCACGAAACCCCTACCTGTCCCAGACCTGCTGTTTTCAACTCCTAAATGATCGCCTAAGAAAAAGCCAACTGAGATTTATTCCTGATTATTATTTGACCATGCTTGTCACTTATGAACATTTTTGAACATCTTGGCATGGTTCTGTTATAATCTCCACCCGGCTTTACAGCCAGAAGAGGACTGTCCACCCTCATAGCTTCTGGTTCCTCCTCACAAGTTTCTTCCCTAGGTTTTGCCTTTCTAGGAGTTTTTCCTAGCCACGGTGCTTCTACACCTGCATTACTAGCTGTTTGGGGTTTTAGGCTGGGTTTCCTGTACAGCCACTTCGAGATATTACTTTGATGTAAGAAGGGCTATATAAAATAAAAATTGATTGATTGATTGATTGATTTAACACATTTCCTTTCCAACAAAAACTGAAGAGATTAAATCGGAAAATAATAATATTATAATATTATTATTATTATTATTATTATTATTATTTTCTAAATCCTTAGCCCTTCTCTGGAAGGCGAGAACATTGTTCCTCACTGTTTGGGTTAGTGATAATGTGTAGAGTTGCTCTCTTTCCTCCGCTTGTCTGTATTTCCTATTCTGAATGTCTAAAGATTCCAATAATTGTTCTGAAATATGAACACAGAAATACTGGACATTTTGAACTCTTATTATGGTGGTGATTTGACAAAATCACAATCATGGTCTTGAATTGGACTCGCATTTTTCTGTTCTCGGTCTTGACTCGGTCTCAGACCCCTTGTCCCCCCCCGGTCTCGGTCTTGACTTGGTCTCGATTTGCTCCCGTCTTGGCCTTGAATTAGTCTCACCTTAGGTGGTCTATAACACAACACTGGATCTTATCGAATTACTGTTTTGTGGGTGAATTAGAGCCTATGGTGTTAACAAACTATTAGCCTTTCTTGTATTTTGTTTCAATCAAAGCATAAATCATGCCTAGTGGCGCACTCTGTTGAGTTTTGGCACCTGAGAAAATAAA